>NW_027062610.1:0-42316 GCF_032884065.1 Artemia franciscana
AACGCCCTACAGATATGTAGAGTACCTCAATAAGAAGCACAGACCAAGGGGAAATCTTTTCTTTGGGGTCCATAATAGAAGTTGGGGTACCTTCGCCTGGGGGCATAAATACAGATGGAGGAGGAAGAAGGCTCCTCAAATGTATGCTTAACAGGGCCCAGCGGCGTGTCCACGCGTCCCTTGAGTTACAAACATTTTTCCTGTAGTGGGTTTAATTGCATGGTGACACAAAACACCATCCTGGGAGGATCTTCTTTAGGAGGACAACTGCGGCAGGGCGTAAGATTTAGATCTATGTACAACGGCCTCTGCAAAGTGCTGCCTCGACTCTTTCGGGGTAACTGCAAGACTGGGAACCTTGCAATAACTCTATTCTCCCTTGAGGAGTGGCACCCCTTGAGGATTGGCGCCTCTTGAGGAAATTATAGCCTAGTAAACGTCACAGCACTCGTCACACTGGAATGGTATTAATAATAGAATACTCATTTATAGAATACTAATTAGAATACCAATAATAGAATACTCAATTGCTCATTTTATGACTAAAAAGTTCGGGGTGTGTGTTATAGTAGTATATACCCCCCCCCCCTTGAACTGACTGACGGAGAAACTAGGGACTCAGATGAATTTTACTTACAGTTACAGGAGCTAATAGACAAGATCCCAAGTAGAAATATGATACTTTTTCTAGGAGATTTTAACGCCCAGGTTGGTGGAGAATAGGGAGGATGGTACCATAGCCTAGGTAAATTTGGCGTAGGAAAAGAAAACAGTAGTGGCTACAGACTTTTGCAATTTTGTAGGTATAACAATCTAGTTATAACCAATATGGTGTTAGGTCATAAAACAGCCCATATGTTGACATGGTAGTCAAATGACGGTAAGAAAGACAGTCAAGTGAACTTAGTGGGAAGGTGTAAAGAGGGATGCTTTGAATAGATTAGGATGGAGGAGGACTGTGCGTAGCTTTTAGTTGTTAGTAGTAGTAGTTGTAGTATTCAAGAGTCTGTTATCGTCCCTTTTTTTTTAATTTTTCACAAAGGGCTGCACAATTGGAGTTGTAAATGGCTTAAAGAAAATGATATTTAAGAGGATGGTCACATCACAAAAATTGTTTATACCTCCTTCGCTATCCGACACCTGGTCACCAGCTCTGCTTATGTAAACTTTAACGAAATGGTTGATTTTACCATACTTGCTCTATCTCTTCTCTTTCGTAAGGCATTTGAGGTTCTCATAGCATTCCAAGCCTATAGACTCATTATGCAATAATGAGCTCTCTTGTCCTAGGGTTCCATATACTGTTTCCACGGCTCTGCAGATTTAGATAGCTTGCATCACTGTTAGCTTTCCACCTTCACTGAACAATTTCTAAAGAGTTCAATCATCGTTTAACCAAAAACCAACCCATCATAAAATTTCTTGATCAGCTTTTGATTTCCCAGAATCTTTTCTACTGACTCGTTCTTGATGTATTTTACGGAATCTGCTGGCTACTGGGTTCGCTGATGGCCGCTTGGAGTTTGGGGTTTGATGGCCCAATATGCTCACCAGTTTTGTCCAAGTGTAATGTCACTCTGCTTTGCTGGCCGTCTAATGGTTCTTGACGTTTACCCTCCCCCCTCCAATCCTCGAGAAAAAAGTGGGCTATTCATTGGCACATAAGGGGGGGGGGTCAAAGTGTTTGGACAGTTTGAATTCAGAAAACAATTCTTACTTCATTATTTGCAGAATAATTGTACATTTGTACCTAACACATTTTGCATGCAGATCTGCTATACTCCCCCCTCCTACTCCGCAAATCTATAGCCCGAACGTGTTTCTAAAGTAACGAAGAAACTAACGAAAAGCTGGTTGGCTCTCAAGTTTTACACACAGCGTGAACTTGAATGAGTGGCTTAGAACACACAAACACCAAAATTTCTAACCCTTGTGGAAATTAGATAAAAAAAGAACTTAAATAAAACTCTCAAAAATTTTCAAAATTTTTCCATAAAAATTTTCCAGTTTATATTTTTCATTATTATTATTTCTATATTTATATTTCTATATGTGATTGATATAAATTTTTTTATATGGTTATCAACTATATTTTATTCTAATGACATGGAAAAACAATCTAAATTTGACGATAATTTTTAACGATGTCTCTTTGTGCAGGTTTAATTCAAACTGATCCTCTACTCGTTAAAATAAAAGAGCAAAACACAAAAATTGAAGAGAGACACCGAGAAATTGAAGAAGATAAAAAGAGACACAGTTGATTTATGTCGTGACTTCTCGCAGTGTTGCCAAAAGTAACCCTTTGCGTGCATATAATTTTTTTCGATATTTTTGCTGTAAAATTGCCCATTCTTCAAAATAACTTTGTTCGGTGTTAGGTTGTGTATATGATAGTATCATTTTTTTTTTTTGTGATTGATATACTGAAATTTGTGCTGTTGTTTTTTCATGTAAGATTGTATTATTTCGATTCTTGTGATTAAAAAAATAAGAAATTAAAAGTGTTTCTAATCCTAGTATTTTTTTTAAGAGTATATTGTTTTATCTTTATATGAGCTGAGAAACATTTGTGTTTACTAAAACTTCAATTTTTTGGTAATTCCCTGTTTAGTTTTCTTTCATTCATGGCCGCATCGAGGAAAATATTCTGACCCCAAACATAGAATAAAGAGTGGAAGCTAGACTCTCCAAAATTTTGAGGTCAGTTTTTGCCATCATCCTGCAGCCAAGATAATTTTTGGAACGAATTCTTTTCCCTTATTGACATAGAATATATTCATTAATCTATATTATTAATCATTATCTTGACTAGTTTGAATATTGTTATACTTTTTATTAAATTATCGGTATGATTATGATATATGAATAATAAATCAAATTATTACAAACAAAAGGAAATTAAAAAATATTAGTCTGCTATCTATTTTCATTCTACATTAAGTTTAACCAGAAGCCTTTGTATGACCAACACTAAAACATGTTTCCTTCTTATACTGGCTTTCCTATCTATTTAACTCTGCCCACCAAAACGACCTCTCATTTTGTGATTGGGGAGGCACTCTCGCTGATTACCTTACCAACATAGAACATTTCATTAATTTAAATTATTTTTCATTATCTTCACTGTTTTGAATATTGCTATACCCTTTTATTAAATTATTATTATAATTAAGATATACCAATGATAAATAAAATTAACCAAAAAATAACATAAAATATTAACATAAATATGATAAAATTATTATCTTTGAACGAGCCCTCCTCAAATTCAATATGATATTATAATGAATATTGTTAAACATTAAGTTAAATAACTAGTTAAGCATACAATGAAGTCTATGGTAATACCCTCTAACGGCACTGAGCCTCTAACGGGTTGGAAATACAAGAGGTTGGATTTCACCTGCCACAATCCCTGCTACAGCTGTCACTTGACAGTACATGACGATAATGCATTAACCTCTCGAAAGCGTTCAACGCTCAAAAGCGTTCAAATGAACCTTCAGACAAATTTCTTAAGGCAAACATTTGCCAAATGAATAAATTTCAGCCGTTCGATAGACTTTTAGTCGAATAAACCGAAAAGCTCAGGCAAAATTTCAAGGTTACAAGATCAAGCTCGTCATCCCCCTAGGTTTATTGTTTCTTTATTTCTATGCACTATTAGTAGCTACAAGGTTGTAAGTTTTTTTTTCTTCTTCCAAATTTTGCCGAATTGACGTTTCAAAAGAATAAGGTCAAGAAACCAAAACAGAGATCTGAGAGAAAATGCCAGTCTGTATATTTTTCGAATATTTTATGTGGTACTTGTATCTCGAATAGGATTTCGTTGATGGAGGATATAAAGGTACGTCAGGCCTATAATTAAAGACAAATGATACTGCCAAAAAATTTAAAGCGGTCGAGAGAAAAGACTTCTCTAAACATTAAAGACTGGGCTAGTTCAGAGCTCCAAAGATATATCCAGCTAAAGTTCGTAAAAAAAAATTGTTTCTCAGTTAAATATTAGCGGCTGCTTTGGATATCGCTGTTGCATTACTACAAAAGGCGCTGTATAAGATAGCGTTAGGCGATATTGGATACCGATTTATCGCACCAAAAAATGATATCACATATTGACAAGTAAATATCGATGTCAAATTTAATATTATTCAGTTTTTTTCTGGTATCTACCGGTGAACTTCCAGAAGAAAAGATCCAAGATAGAAAATTTTTCGCAAATGACAGAGCAGAAAAATATTATTTTCAATGTACTGAATCATATATGCTGATACACAGCATGCATAGCTGTATCCATAAGATGGTATAGCCCGTTCTCAAACTATATATAGTGAGGGCGGGCTTTCAAAAGTTGCTGAGAACCTTTAAAAGACTTGGACAGTTAAAGTACCTCCTAGGCTTATAGGCCTTGTTCAGATCACACTCGTCAAAATTGCCACACAATTTAATCCGCGTTTCTAGAGGCTGTATATTTCCCCTGACAATCTTCTCCAAGTTAATAGCAAAGTAGCAAGACAAATTGATTGGGCCTTTCTGAAATCTGCATTAGTAGATGCGAGTGACGTGGCAGTCACTATGATTCAGTCAGTGCAGAATCAAACTAGTTTGTAGGAATCACAAGATAAAGTTTCTCTAGTCAATGTCAGACAAGCTTCGTCAGCAACTATATCTGTAAATGTAGATAGGAGATATCTCCTATCTACAAAAATGTGGAATTTTATATTATTTTGCCATAAGGCAGATCACGGACGCGTGTTTATTTGTTGTTTTTTTTTTGTTTTTTTTTTCCCAGGGGTGATTGTGTCGACCCAGTTGTCCTAGAATGTTGCGAGAGGGCTCATTCTAACGGAAATGAAAAGTTCTAGTCTCCTTTTCAAGTGACCAAAAAAATTGGAGGGCACCTAGGCCCCCTTCCACGCTAATGATTTTCCCAAAGTCAACGGATCAAAATTCTGAGATAGCCATTTTATTCAGCGTAGTCGAAAAACCTTATAACTATGTCTTTGGGGCCGACTTACTCCCCCACAGTCCTCGTGGGAGGGGTTACAAGTTCAAAACTTTGACCAGGGCTTACATATATTAATGGTTATTGGGAAGTGTACAGGCGTTTTCAGGAGGATTTTTTGTTTGGAGGCAGGGGTTGAGAAGAGGGGAATATGCTGGGGGAACTTTCAATCGAGGAATTTGGCATGGGGAAGAAAATTTCCATGAAGGGAGCGCAGAATTTACTAGTATTACTTAAAAAAAACAATGAAAAAATAAACAGGAAAAAGTTTTTTTCAGCTAGAAGTAAGTAGCAGCATTAAAACTTAAAACAAACAGAAATGATTACCCATATGAGGGGCTCACTTCCTCCTAATACCCCGCTCTTTACGCTAAAGTATTTTTAGTATTTTCAACTATTTATTCTCCGGCTTTTGTAATTCAGGGGTCATTCTTAATGAATTGGGACAAAATTTAAGCTTTAGTGTAAAAAGCGAGTTACTGACGAGGGGGCAAACCCCCTCATATGTAATAAAAACATGAGAACACAAAAGTTCTTTACGGAAGCTAATTTATTAGTTACGTATATCTTTTACTTGTAAAAAAATTCGTAATAAATTAAAAGTTCCAGTTGCCTTTTTAATTAGCCAAAAATCAGAGGGCAACTAGGCTTCCTCCCCCGCTCTTTTTTTCTCAAAATAATGAGAAAGCCATTTAGCCAAAAAAATAAATATACAAATTTCGCTTTAATTATTCCTCTGCAGAGAGCCAAAATCAAAACATGCATTGATTCAAAAACGATCAGAAATTAAATAAAATAAACAAGTTTTTTTAAATGAAAGTGAGAAGCGACATTAAAACTTAAAACGAACAGAAATTACTCCGTATATGAAAGGGACTTTTCATTCTCAACGCCCCGCTCTTTACGCTAAAGTTTTTTTACTGTTTTAAAATGTAGAGTTAAGAGAAAGAGTCAAACTTTAGTGTAAAGAGCGGGGCGTTGAAATACGGAGTAATTTCTGTTCGTTGTAAGTTTTAATTTTGCTCCTTACTTTCATTTAATAAACTTTTTTTTTATTTAATAGCTTTTAAATCCCACTGCTGCTTATCTTTTCACCAGATATTTACTAGTTCTCAGAGTGGCATATCTTTAGCCGTACATTTATTGGTTCTTCACCTTTGTTTTATGGCTCTTGATATTAACCAAATGACATATAGCAATCGTAAATTCTGTCGGTCTGTCTGACGGTGTGTCGATCCCGATTTTACTACTTTACAAATTTCCCAGTAAGCTAGAACAATGAAATTTGGCTGGCATATCAGGGACCGGCCCAAGTTAAATTAGAAATAGTCTTTTTCACGATTTGACCATCTGGGGGGGAGTGGGGGCCCGTTAATTCGGAAAGAAATGGAAAAATTAATTTTTTTTTACTTACGAACGGTTGATCAGATCTTAATGAAATTTGATGTTTGGAAGGATACCGTGTCTCAGAGCTGTTATTTTAAATCCCGACCAAATCTGGTGAAATTGGGGGGGGGGAGTTCGGAGGGGAAAACCTGAAATCTTGGAAAACACTTCTATATATATCTTCTATATATATATATATATATATATATATATATATATATATATATATATATATATATATATATATATATATATATATATATATATATATATATATATTGTAAGGGTGTATATATATGTGTATATGTGTGTATGTATGTATATATATATATATATTGGGTTATATATATATATATAATATAATGATTTTTTTTTTTGATGTGTTTGTGCTGTTTCATTGTTGAATTCTCTTTTCGTTATATATATGTATATGTATGTATATATTACTAGTTTCTCTTGTACTTTTCTTTATTTTGCAAGCTTTGGCTACAATGACAAATCTTTTGTACGAGGAGAAGGGGGGTTGCCAGGAAAACCCCCAAATAAGGACAAATATGTACGCTCGGAGAGCTTTTGGGTTCGAGTCACACCCCTGGTGACAGTTATTATGATGCTCCTTTTCTCTAAGTAAGATGAGTAAGAGCTCTTATATTAAATACCGACCGGATCCAGTGACATTGGGGGAGTTGGAGGAGGAAACCTAAAATCATGGAAAATGCTTAGAGTGGAGGGATCGGGATGAAACTTGGTGGGAAAAATAAGCACAAGTCCTAGATACGTGATTGAAATAACTGGAACGGATCTGTTCTCTTGGCGTAGTTGGGGGGGGGGGGTAGAAAAATTAGAAAAAATGAGGTATTTCTAACTTACGGACGGGTGGTCGGATATAAATAAAATTTGATGTTTAGAAAGATATCGTGTCTTAAAGCTCTTATTTCAAATCCCGACTGGATCTGGTGACCTTGGGGGGAGTGGGGGAGCCAAAAATCATGAAAAACGCTTAGATTGGAGGGATCGGGATGAAATTTGATGAGAAAAATGAGCAGAAGTCTTAGATACGTGATTTACATAATTGGAATGGATTCGCTCTATTTGGGGGGGGGGGGTGATTCTGAAAAATTAGAAAAAATGACGTATTTTTAACTTACGAGGGAGTTATCAGATCTTCATGAAACTTCATATTTAGAAGGACCTCGTAACTCAGATCTCATGTTGTAAATCTCAACCGGATCCAGTTTCATTAGGGGGGGGGGGCAGTTGGGGGGGGGACTATCTTAGAAAATACTTAAAGCGGAGATATCAGGATGAAACTGAATGGGACTTAAAGCGGAGAAATCAGGATGAAACTGAATGGGAAGAATAAAAACCTGTTTAAGATACGTGACTGACATAACCGGACCGGATTTGCTCTCTTTGGTGGAGTTGGGGGGGGGGTAATTTGGAAAAATGAGGTATTTTTAACCTATGAAAGGGTGACCACATCTGAATAAAATTTGATATTTAGATGGATATTGTGCTTTAAAACTCTAATTTTAAATTCTGACCAGATCCTATGACATTGGGAGGAGTTGGAGGGGGAACCGGAATTCTTGGAAAACGTAAAAATTCGAGTATTTTTATCCTACGAATAGGTGACCGGATATCAATGAAATTTTATATTTAGAAGGAATTCATGTCTCAGAGCTCTTATTTCAAATCCCGACCAGATCTTTTGACATTGGGGGGAGTTGGAGGGGAAAATCTTGGAAAACACTTGGAGTGGAGGATTCGGGATGAAGCTTGGTGGATAGAATAAGTAAATGTCGTTGAAACGTGATTGACGTAAAAGTACTGGATTTGCTCTCTTTGGGGGAGTTGGGGGAGGGGTTCAGTGATTTGGCGAGTTTGGTACTACTGGACGTGCCAGGACGATGAAAATTCGTTGGCGTGTCAGGAAGCTGCACAAATTGACTTTATAAAGTCATTTTCCCAGATTCGACCATCTGGGGGGCTAAAGGGAGAGGAAAAATTAGAAAAAATTATGTATTTATAACTTACGAGTGGGTGATCGGATCTTAATGAATTTTGATATTTAGAAGGCTATCATGACTCGGAGCTCTTATTTTAAATCCAGACCGGCAATAAGCTTCTGATTTTCCTTTTAAATCAATCTATTGATTCTTAGAATTTTGTTAGAGCTCATACCATATGAGCTCTTGGCTCTTAGCTCTTCTTGCCTCGTCAGATGTGCCATATGAGCTCTTGGCTCTTGTTTAGTTTATTTCTTGTTGCCGTTTGTCTTTTAACCCTATGTTTCTTTGTTCTGTATTTTTGTTTTTACTCGTTATATTTCGTGCTTTGCTAATTATTTATTTAACTAGCTAATTACTGAATATCTTTCGAAAGTTCTTTTTCGAAAACCACAAATAATGAGCTGATTAGTTTTATCTGACAGTTTATGCGTTATATGGGTTGTATTTTTCACTCCGGATTTTGAAACACTTCAGTTGTATAATTTGGTAGGTAATCTTTATAAAAAAACACCATTAATTTTATTTAATCTAACCAAATCACCAATTTTGCAATATTTCTTTGATTTTAGTTTTTGATACATTAAAACTACGTTCTTTCAATTTTCTATGTAAATCAATCCCTGAAAATTCTAAATAATAGAGTTCTAAAAGTTTGTTTTCTATGCTACTCTTGCCATTACAAATACCAATTCCTTTTATCCAGGGTTTTTGCTCATTGCTTCCTTTTAAAAAAAAAGGTTTTTCTTGCTACCACAAAATGTTCAAATACCTTTAATCATTGGCACTTCATCAAACAGTTCGTGGTAACGAACTGTAGTAAGGAGTGACCCGGCTCAATAGTAACCAAAACTCTAAAAAATTGAATTTTGATATCAATAGCTACATCAAAAGAATCGTATTTCAATGTTAATTTTAAATATATAAGTTTCATCAAGTTTAGTCTTACCCATCAAAAGTTATGAGCCTTAGAAAATTTGCCTTATTTAAGATAATTGGGGAAACACCCCCTAAAAGTCGTAGGATCTTAACGAAAATGACACCATCAGATTCAACGTATCAGAAAACCCTACTGTAGAAGTTTCAAGCTCCTATCTATAAAAATGTGGAATTTTGTATTTTTTGCCAGAAGACAAATCACGGGTGCGTGTTTATTTGTTTTTTTTTGTTTTTTTTTCTTTCCCAGGGGATATAGTATCGACCAAGTGGTCCTAGAATGTCACAAGAGGGCTCATTCTAACGGAAATAAAAAGTTCTAGTGCCCTTTTTAAGTGACCAAAAAATTGGAGGGAATATAGGCCCCCTCCCACGTTCTGTTTTTTCCCCAAGTCAACGGATCAAAATTTTGAGATAGCCATTTTGTTCAACTTAGTCGAAAACCATAATAACTATGTCTTTGGGGATGACTTACTCCCCCACAATCCCTGGGGGAGGGGCTGCAAGTTACAAACTTTGACCAGTGTTTACATATATTATTACATATAATTGACCAGTGACTAAGAAATTTCTATAATGCGGATTATAGAAAAATAGGTTTAGGAAAACGAATTAGAAATGATTTAACAGATAAAGATATTGAGGCATTTAGAAGGGAGCTCTTGGACTCGCATGTAAAAAATAATTTGAAAGCGTTAGAAGACAATGAAAAAGATGCACATAGTGTAATTATGCTGTTAAATGAAATAATGGGCAGTTGTGCAGAATCATGTGGCCTAACTAAAAAATTAAAAAAGAATGAGGGATATTTTGACTTGGATTGCAAGTTAATGAAAGAAGAAGCAAAATATTTATTAAATCGTTTGAATGAATTTGATAGCGCGGAAGATCAAAGTCTAAAATTGGCTAATTATAAAGATAAAAGAAGAGAATATAAAAGTTTAATAAAAAGAAAAAAAAAAGAGTACGAGCATAAGAAGAAACTGGATATCGCTGATGATTTTAGAAATGAAGATTTTAAAAAGTTTTGGGGCTATATAAAGAATGATAGTGGAAGGAGAAATGTTAATACCCAGGCTGTTCCTGAAGCTGATTCATGGCCTGATTACCTAAATAATTTAGAAGGTGTTTGTGCAGATCTTCAGGAGGTAGCGCATACCCCAGAGATGGTTATTTATCCCGTGAGAGAACATGATTACGATTTAGTGGGTGATGTGAATGGCCAAGAGATTAAGTCAATATTTAAGAATTTAAAAGGTGGTACTGCTGCGGGTGTTGATGGTATACCAATATCGTTATTTAAGAATTTTCTTTCCATTTTGATACCGATAATTGTTCTTCTTTGTAATAAGGTGTTAAGGTCAGGGCAATGGCCAAGCGCTTGGAAGACATCATTGTTTATACCACTTTTTAAGAGAGGAAACCCGAAGGCTCATGAAAATTATCGTTTAATAGCACTTGTCCCTGCTTTAAGTAAGGTTTTGGAGAAAATATTAGATACCAGGCTTTGCAATTGGTTAAATACAAATAATTTAATACATGAGGAACAAGGAGGTTTCAGGACAGGGTATGGGACTACAGATAGTGTGTTTATTTTAAAGGCATTAATAGATAAATATGGAAAGGGTAAAACTTGTCTTTATGTGGGATTTCTGGATCTCCATAAGGCTTTTGATAGTGTCGACAGAGAGTTATTGAAGGATGCCATGCTAAATATTGGCCTTCCCCATTCATTTGTTAGATTGATAGTGAGCATGTATACTTGTGTGAGTGGAATCATTCAAGTTGGTAATAGGTTTTCGAAGCTTTTTGATATTAAGCGGGGAGTAAAACAGGGCAGCACCCTTTCACCTAAGTTGTTTAATATTTTTATTAATGATGTTGTTAATTTTCTAGAGAATAGATGGGCTCCGAAAGTTAGCCTAGGGACTCAAAAACTATCTCTCTTATTATTTGCAGATGATATTGCTTTGGTGGCTAATAAACCGCAAGATCTACAGACTCTTTTGAATCTCATAGAAGAATATTTGCATATAAAAAAGTTAAGGCTGAATACTGAAAAGAGCGAAGTTGTTATTTTTAAAAAAAGGAAGGTTGGGGACGATGAAAAATATACGTTTAAATTTAATAATAAGGAACTATTTATAAGTAAAAGAATAAAATTTTTAGGCTTTATCTTATCGGAAAATGGAAGCCTAAGGAGTCATGTTAATGAAATAATTATGAGAGGTAGGGTGGCCATGTCAGCTATATTTAGAAACCCGACGATAATGGGGATCAAAAACCTAAAAATGCATAAAAGAATATTTAACACAAAAATTTTACCCGTAATAGAATATGGAGCAGAGATATGGGGTGGAGAAACGGTGCAGCAACTGGAGTCCCATCAGCTCCAGTATTATAAAAGAGTGTTTGGTTTACATCAGACAACTCATTCACAGATTCTGAAAGGTGATATGGGCCTGTTTTCTTTAAAGCTACGTAGGTATATTTTAATGCTTAGATTCTGGTTGAAGTTAACTAAGAGTAATGAAGATAGACTAGTAAGAGTGGCATATGAAGAGATGTTGAAATGTGGTTTAAAAACTTCGTGGCCATCCCAAATTAAATCATTACTAGAAAAAGTAGGAATGCCTTATTTATGGAATAATGGTCTTTGCTCTCGCGATGTACCAGCAAATTTAGAAAGCCAGGTACGATTTATATTAGAGAGTCAGGAAATTCAGCATTGGCAAGGGCTGGTTCTTGATTCTACAACCCTACAACATTATCATCAGGCAAAACCTAGTTTTGGGGAGGAAGTTTATTTTAAACTTAATTTACCGGCTATGATTCTACGTCGTTGGATTCAGCTTAGGGCAAATTGTCTTCCCATCCAGAACAGGCAAAAAACGTTCGACAAAAATAAAATGATAGTTGGTCCTGACAGGCGGTATCTTTGTCCTCTTTGTAAAGATGATGATGAAGACTTGGATCATCTTCTCCGGAAATGCCCGGTGCTCTTGGATTTACGGGAAATTTATTTGCATGGGATTAATTTGATGTTTCCGGGTATTCTACAAAATAGTAACCCAACCACAATATTTCGAGTGGGAGTATATATAGAAAAATCTTTAATAAGAAGAAAAAGTTTTATATGATTAATTTCTTTTGTAGTTAGATTAGGTACTTTTTGCGTTGAATTCTGTTTTTTTTGTGCGTGTTCGTACTGTTGTTAATTTCCTTGCTTGTTTGTTATTTATTTATATTTTGTGTGTATATGGCCCACGGGTTTTTGAAATACACTTATCTATCTATAGTAATGGCTATTGGGAAGTGTACAGACGTTTTCAGGGGGATTTTATTTTGTTTAGGGGTGGGGCTGAGGAGAGGGGGCTATGTCGGAGGATCTTTCCTTGGAGGAATCTGTCATGGGGGAAGAAAAATTCAATGAAAAGGGCGCAGGATTTTCTAGCATTACTATAAGAAAACAATGAAAAATAAACATGAAAACCTTTTTCAAATGAAAGGAAGGAGTAGCATTGAAACTTAAAACGAACAGAGATTATTACGCATATGAGGGGTTCTAATAATACTTTAGCATAAAGAGCGAGGTATTTAAGAGGAGATAAATACCTCGCTCTTTATGCTAAAGTATTTTTAGTAATTTCAACTATTTATTCTACGGCCTTTCCTATTCAGGGGTCATTCTTAAAGAATTGGGACAAAACTTAAGATTTAGTGTAAAGAGCGAGGTATTAACGAGGGTACAAACCCCCTCGTATACATAATAAAAATATAAGGTTGTGAAAGTTTGTTACGTAAGTTAATTCTTAAGTTACGTATATTTTTTACTAATAAAAATGTTCGTTAAAAATTAAAAGTTCTAGTTGCCTTTTTAAGTAACCAAAAAATTGGAGGACAACTAGGCCTCCTTCTCCACCCCTTATTTCTCAAAATCGTCTGATCAAAACTAAGAGAAAGCCACTTAGCCAAAAAAGAATTAATATTCAAAATTTCATTTTAATAATTTATGTGCGGAGAGCCAAAACCAAACATGCATTAATTCAGAAACGTTCAGAAATTAAATAAAAAAATCTAATTTTTTTTAGCTGAAAGTAAGGAGCGACATTAAACTTAAAACGAACAGAAATTACTCCGTATATGAAATGGGTTTTCCCCTCCCCAATCCCTCGCTCTTTACGCTAAAGTTTGACTCTTTGCCACAATTCTACTTTTTAAAACAATTAAAAGCTTTAGCGTAAAGAGCGTAAAGACCCGGCTCAATAGTAAACGAAACTCTAAAAAACGGAATTTTGATGCTAAAATATACATCAAAAGAATCAGATTTTCATGCTGATTTTAAATATATAAGTTTCATCAAATTTAGTCTTTGTCATCAAAAGTTACGAGCCTGAAAAAATTGAGAAATTTTTTTAGAAAATAGGAGAAAACACCCCTTAAAAGTCACAGAATCTTAACGAAAATCACACCATCGCATTCAGTGTATTAGAGAACCCTATAGCGAAATTTTCAAGCTTCTATCTACAAAAATGTGGAATTTCGTTTTCTTTGCCAGAAGACAAATCACGGGTGCGTGTTTATTTGTTTGTTTTTTTTTTTGTTTTTTTTTTCTTTTCCCCAGGGGTCATCGTATCGACCAAGTGGTCCTAGAATGCCGCAAGAGGGCTCATTCTAACGGAAATGAAAAGTTCTAGTGCCCTTTTTAAGTGACCAAAAAAATTGGAGGGCACCTAGGCCCCCTCCCACGCTCATTTTTTCTCCAAAGTCAACAGATCACAATTTTGAAATAGCCATTTAGCCAAAATAGGAATTAATATGCAAATTTCATTTTAATAATTTATGTGTGGAGAGTCAAAATCAAACATGCATTAATTCAAAAACGTTCAGAAATTATATAAAAAAAACTAGTTTTTTAAAACTGAAAGTAAGGAGCGACATTAAAACTTAAGACGAACAGAAATTGCTCCGTATATGAAGTGGGTTGTCCCTTCCGCAATCCCTCGCTCTTAACGCTAAAGTTTGACTCTTTGCCACAATTATGCTTTTTAAAACAATTAAAAGCTTTAGCGTAAAGACTCTTAAATAATGGGTTTTGATTTACTCCGTGTATGAAAGGTGCCGTTCCCTTCTCAACGTCCCGCTCTATACGCTAAAGTTTGACTCTTTTTCTTAATTCTACTTAATTAAACAGTAAAAAACTTTAGCGTAAAGAGCAGGGCGTTGAGAAAAGATTCAAGTCTGATTTTTAGAAACCTGTTGCATACAATATACTATGAATTTTATTGATAGTGTTTTATGTAGTTTTGTATAAACCAGAGAGCCATATTGAGTATTACGAGGTGGGGGGGGGGAGAGAAGATTTGCTTTTATAACAGAACAAATATGACATTTTGGAAAAAGAGTAATAGGGAATCGAATGGCGTCATTTCTTTCTCATGTTTCTTCAAAAGAACCCCTCTCCTTCACTATTATCGCGCTTTTTATTAGAAAACTTGACATGGAACTAAATTCTATTTTAATCCCTTCGCGACCACTTTATAATAAATTCATTCTAGCTAATGAATTTATTCATTCTAACTAATGAATAATGAATAATAAATTCATTCTCCGAAGTATTCTACATAAAGACGAACATATGGTAAAGAATTAACTCCAGAGATTCAGACAGACAGCAGAGTCTATCAAATAAGACATAATCTATATATTATATATTATTTTATATATAAAAATGTATTGTGTCTATTACTCTATTTTCTACAAAAAAACTAAAAAAAAGAAGAAAAAACTAAGCTAAATAAATACTAAAAAACAAACAAAAAAAAGGAAAACTAAAAAAAATTCAGTAATTACATTTTACGTTTGGAAAAATGTCAAAATCTTTTTGTTTTATTATTTATTAAGACAAGCAGAAATAAAGTCTTGTAATGATGCCATTTTCAACAGAGCCTAATTAACGATTAATTAGTTTATCTATAAAAATTTTTCGTACATAAGATAAGCTTATTTATAACAAGTCTCAGAGCACTTTTAATATGTGTTTCTGGTGTTGAAATTGTTTTTTATTGAAAATGCTTATTTTCTTTTCGTTTGTAAAACGCCACAGAATTTATCATATATACCCCAGAATTAGAATAAGGTCTTTCAATCTCTTTACTTGTATATGAAGGCTCGTCCGCTCCTCAATACCTTGTTCTTGGATGTCCAAAAAAAGGTGAGACACGGACCCCCAATCAATATTAGAAACAGAATCTAAAGTGGAGGAGGTTATTATTGTTTGTAGATTCCCTTAACTGAGTCAATAAAGGAGATTTGTTATTATCATTATTTATTATTGTAAATTATAGCAATAATTTATCACTATCTAACACTACTAGCCTACTTGAGCCTAGTAACCGATTTACGTTTATAATAGTTTTTTTTTAGTATTAATAATATGGTTGAGTGATTGAAATTTGCAAGCTATCTAACGGTTCGTGGTAACGAACTGTAGTAAGGAGCGACCCGGCTCAATAGTAACCAAAACTAAAAAAAAATGAAATTTTAATACCAATAGCTACATCAAAAGAGTCACGCTTTAATGCTGATTTCAAATATATGAGTTTCATCAAGTTTAGTCTTACCCATCATAGAATCTTAACGAAAATCTCACCATCAGATTCAGTCCAGCAGAAAACCCTATTGTAGAAGTTTCAAGTTCCTATCTAGAAAAATATAGAATTTTGTATTTTTTGCCAGAAGGCAGGTCACGGATGCGTGTTTATTTGTTTTTTGTTTTTTCCAGGGGTGATAGTATCGACCCACTGGTCCTAGAATATTGCGAGAGGGCTCATTCTAGCGGAAATGAAACGTTATAGTGCCATTTTTAAGTTACCCAAAAAATCGGAGGGCACTTAGGCCCCCTCCCACGCTAATTATTTTCCCAAAGTCAACGGATAAAAATTCTGAGATAGTCATTTTATTCAGCATAGTCGAATAAAAACCTTATAACTATGTCTTTGGGGACGACTTACGTATATCTTTTACCAATAAAAACATTCGTAAAAAATTAAAAGTTCTAGTTGCCTTTTTAAGTAGCCAAAAAATTGGATGGCAGCAAAATCATTCGATCAAAACTATGAGAAAGCCATTTAGCCAAAAAAAAAAAATATGCCAATTTCATTTTAATTATTAATCATTATTAGGAACAGAATCTAAAATGGAGGAGGTTATTATTATTTGTGGATTCTCTTAGCTGAGACAATAAAAAAGATGTAAATTATCGATCTATTATTAGTTTATTATTATTCTTCATTGTTTATTATAATGTATTAGTAATTTATGATTATTATTATTTATTATTGTAAAGTATAATAATAATTTATTTTAAAAAGGGGCTAGCTGTTTCCGATCACTTTAATATTAAAAAAAAGGTTCTAGAACTCCTGATTACCAGTCCTATGAACCCTCTTCGAAGTTTATACGACTACAATATCTATAAGAACTTTATGCACCCCCTAGGCATAACTTATAAGCCTTGCACTGAAAGTTGTGGTGGAGGGGGGGTATCATTCTCAAAGACATCATTTTCATTTTCAGCAACAATTCCTTAAATTTTAACCCCTACTTCCCAAAAGACCCCATGACCGAAGTGTTCCCAAAAGGGGGCACTAAAACTCCTCATCTTATAAATCCCTGGCTGCATTAGGTATTTGGTTAGTCATTAATTAAAAAAAAAAAAAAACGCCAAATATAGCTAGAATAAGTAAAACAATTTTTACTTACAATGAATTTTAACCATGTCCACATCTCTTTAAAAAACTGTATTATTGGCAGATTTCTTACCGCAGTTATTTCTGACACTTTTACCTTTTCAACTGAGCGGGAAGATTTGAGCCAAAGGAGACAAAGGGACGGGGTGAATGATGGTGACCCCCCCCCCCCCCCAACTTAGCAGATGACAGTTATGAAAGTGAAGTATCAGACGAAGAGTCCAAGGATCGTAAGCTGAAGCTGTCACATGAACAAAAAGAAGCTCTCTAAATGGCTTATAATATGGATCCCTATTCCAGTCAAGGAAGCTTAGACACTTTATCTAAAGAACTTAATCTACCTTCCAAATCTGTTATGAATTGGTTTAGTAGTCAAAAGCTGAAGCACATGCAGGAGGAGTCGGTCCTTACTCAAGGTACTGCATTTAATCCCTTTCCACAGCCGACTCCAGAGTTTGAAGCACTTCGCTATCGTATGCAGTTAAGTCAACGACTATTTGAACTCCAGAATCAACATGATTTACCGAAAACTCCAGTGATTACGCCATTTCAAACACCATTTTACGGTGCTGGTTATTCTCCAGAAATGCTGTATTTGCTATATAATATACAGTCGGCTGCACCGGGCCTGGATCTTCGGACAGGCAGCCATAAGCCAGAATCTCCCAGTCGAGGCTCTGAAGGTGACTGGCATAGTGATATTAGCGCTTCTGAATCGCCAGTAGAATCTCGAAAAGATACCCCGGTTGTGAAGGGTCGTGTTCTGGGTCATCTAGAAGAAAAAGGAAATCTACAGCCCCGCAATGGCTAAACCCTGCTTATCTGAAGGAGGGAGGATAGTGATTCGGACGAGTGATTACGCCATTTGATGGTGCTAGCTATTCTCCAGAAATGCTGTATACGCTATATAATATGTAGTCAGCTGCACCGGGCCTGGATCTTCGAACAGGCAGCCATAAGCCAGAATCTCCCAGTCAAGGCTCTGAGGGTGACTGTCATAGTGATATTAGCGCTCCTGGCTTGCCAGTAGAATCTCGCAAAGATACCCCGGTTGTGAAGGGTTGTGTTCTGGTTCATCAAGAAGAAACAGAAAATCTACTGCCCCGCAATGGGTAAACCCTGCTTATCTCAAGGAGGGGAAGGATAGTGATTCAGATGAGACTCGATTTAAAATTAAGGAAGGAAAATGAAAGCTCTCCTAGTGATATTACTACAAAATGTGTTCCCAAAAGAAAGCCACAAGATTTGGTGTTAACTAAATGCGAGAACTTTGCTACAGAAAAACCGGTTTTGTCAGATGACTTGGGGTTGTAAGAAGCTGTAAATAAAAAAAAAACGACGAACTGTGAAAAAAAAATTAAGTTCGATCTCACATCAGTTTTATCGTACGTTTGTGCAATGTTATTATTTTTTTCCCTTTTTTCTTATATAGGTCATTGTTAGCCTTTAAAACCACATATATTTCACTTTGTGATTTTTTCAATTTAAGCTCATATACAGGTTTTAAATTATGTTTTTTTTTTGTATTTTTTTTTTCTATCTGCTTTAAAATTTGTTCGACTAAATTTGTCCTGCCCTTTACAATAAAATTTGAATAAAGTTTGTCCTGCCCTTTACATTTTTCAGATATCGTATGTTTATGTTTATATCCATTAAATTGTTGCTTGCTTTTTCAAATTAATGTGATTTTCTTGCTTTTCAACTTATTCCATTGCAAAAGAAGACAAGTTAGTTACTAAATCAAATTATTTGAATTAGCTAAAAAAAGACGATAATGAAAACTCAAATTTGAAAATTAATTTTAGTAAATGGTTTGCCCACAAGAATTATTTTAAGAGGAAGGAGAGGGTACAGCAATAAAAAAAAACTTCGAAATGGGTGAGTTATAAAGAAAATATTAGAAAAGTCCGAAAATACCTCAGGTTTTCAGGGGGTGAGGAGGATATCAAGTCCTCTTGAGCACGTTCCTGATTAGAAAGTGTAATATCTTTTTCAGTTCTTGCTCTATGTTCTGTTCTTCTGATGCTTATAAATAAAACATCACTTATGATAATAATTGATGAATATTAACAAAAAATTAGTAATAAGAATAATTATAAGTAAAGAATAGCAATAAATTAATGATAATAATTAATGTTAGATATAATAAATTATTAATATAATCTACAATAATAAACAAATTAATAATAATTCATCGAAAATCCTGAATCTCCTTTATCGACTCAGTTTAGGAAAGCCACAAATGATATGAACCTCCTCCATTTCAGATTTTTTTGCTAATAATGATGGGAGGTCCGTATCTCACTTTGTTTTGATTTTCCTGTCTTGTTTTCAGCCTTTACTGAAAATAAATAATGAAAAATTTCCTTTCAGCATTTGCCATTGCTTACTTTTACTTTGCCCGCTTAGTCAAACCTCTTTCAAAATAAAGCAAGTAACCAAATGGTTCATATTAGCATAGCTCACAAGTTTCAATCAATTATTCATTTTATTAATACTAATGAAAATATTACAAACGGAAAATGGTTGCTAAGCCCAAGAAGCTTGTCTTGCCTTGTTGGGCCATGCAAAATGAGAATAAAACACGTATATGAAACACATACAATAAAAAAAAAGACACTGGAACAAAACAAGCACATTTTCTGATCTGCTCGCCTATTTGTTTGAAGTAACTCAATCCTCAAAATGGGTAAGTTGCAATATGAGCCGCTAGGAATTGCCAAAGGACCTATCTAACCCATAGAATATCATAACTCCGTGGTAAAAGTGTATGCACTTGGGGAAATCGAAACAGTGCCCCTCCTCCTCAATCAAAATTTCACGTACTAACCGTCTCTTAATCGCTGTCATTAAAATAATTTTTATTGTTTGAATAGTTTGAATTGTATTCCCTAAACTTTGTTCAGATATTAAGAAACTTAAGAAATGAAATCAGTTAAAAAAAAAACTACTAAAAATTTTTTAAAAGAACTAAAAAATATTGTTAATCGATACCTTATCTTCTTTTTGGTGTTGCTTGAATTTTTGGAATGTTTTGCGTTTTATCAACTTCAAGTTGCCTTTTCATTGTATGTTTGCCATCTTTTTATTTTAAATCTTTGTCTTCCTTGCACAAAAAAATTAAATAAATAAATTGATATAATCCAAAGAGTTCTGAAAAACAAAAGAGAGGCAACATGGGAATTTTAAAATAGGTGTGATGGAAATCAAAATCTTATTGTGCCACTTTTGATTTTAAAGCCCATATTTTTTCAGATTCTGATTTTTTTTTTTCGGAAGTGGAAATTATTTTTATACAAATTCTTATTGATTATAAAATAGTTACCAGTTACAGCTACTGTACCAAAGTACAGGAAAAAAAATTACAATAAGAACCTAGATAAACATACCAATCATATATTTTCAGCTTAATTATGTCTTTTCAGAAAATACATGCATTAATGTTGGGCCGATGTAAAGATAAAGACAAAATAATATAGGAAAATTCAAGTAAAATTTTATTCTGGCTTGTAATTAATCTTGTGCTTTTGATAGGCAATGCTAGATGACATTGGTTGTTTTCGACCAGGAAAGTAATCAGATTTTGGTCTTTTATCAGGTATTCTTTGGGGGTGGGGGTAAATTATTTGGACAGTTTGGAGTCAGAAAACAATTTTTGCTTCACTATATCAGAATAATTGTAATTAATATCTATAGAATTTATCATAACATTTGTTTTCTAAATTTGTTTCTAAAGTATTATATTTTCATCACACTAAGGTATATTCTACTTGGATTAACCTAACTTCACTTTTTGACTAGTAAGGGTTAAATCATACAAGTACCAAAATTTGTATAGAGGATTAATCTTTAAATGTTAAAAAAAATACAACCTTTTAAGCAGAAAAGTGGCATTTCTTATATTTCCTTAAAATTTAATATTAAGGAATTTTTATTTCTTTTTTTATCTTCTTTTTGACACATAGTTAAAAGTTTTTTAAGACGTTTCGTGGCTTAGGATTGCTAATTATTACTAATAAGCCAACTGATTCTTTTGAAATCTATTTTATTACTTAAGAATTTATCATTATATGACATTAATCTAAATTAGAGGTTCTCAACTAGAATTGTAAGCAACTTTGAAGTGGCTGCAATGGATTTATAAGGGAGATTTTAGAAGAGGTTTACAAATACTTCTTGTTCACTGATGTAGTCAATTATTAATTAATTATAATTATTTTATATTATTTATCTATAATTTTATATAATTATAATTATTAAAATTATAATTAATTAATTAAAACATAATTATATTGGTTAAAGATACGGCCTGGTAAATGTAGAGCTAATGAATCTAACGCTAAAGTACCATAATCTAACTGTGCAATCTCTTTCTGTAAATTTGTCGACAAAATCGCATCATTAATTCCAGAATCAAAGAATCTTTAATATCAAAAAACTTGTAGAACTTTTAGTAAGACAGCGAACTATGAGTCTTTAAACTACTTTGAAGCCACTCTTATTGGCTTTAAATTCCTGGGAGGGAGGGGGGGAGTCACTTCTCTCAAATAAAGT
Organism: Artemia franciscana; assembly: GCF_032884065.1. NCBI lineage: Eukaryota > Metazoa > Arthropoda > Branchiopoda > Anostraca > Artemiidae > Artemia > Artemia franciscana. The sequence goes on from NW_027062610.1 coordinate 21,645, forward strand.
GAAAATGACAGTGATATAATAACGGAAAATGTAAAGAAATGTTAAAGAAAACTGAATCTTTTCTGTGGATGCTTTAATTCCGCAGCCTTTTCTTAGTTTTGACAAGATTTTTTGAGAAAATAAATATCAGCTTGCGAGAAGGGGGGGACAAACTGGGATGTATGGATGGGTCATATTGAGGTTTAGGAGGGGAAGATGCCTTCCCCTGCCCAATAGCCTATTGCGCACCTTCCTCGCTGTCTTTTCATTTCAAAAACTCTGTTTTTCATTATTCCTCTCTATTTTATTCTTCTTTTACTCTTCTCTGTAATTACTCTTCTTTTACCGGAATAAAAATCAAGGGGCTACAAACTCACGTTATAATAATATTGGGCTAGAAAGAGAGCAGAATTGGAAATCTTCATGTAGATAACGATTATTTTTACCTGGCAATATGCTAAATTTTGGCATGTTAGAAACTTAGCGCCATGTTGTATAATTTATTTTTTTATTTGTAAATCTTTTTGTGTCTTTTCATTACCCACATTATGTATCTGTCGTTCAATAGTTATGCTGTATTATGAATTTCATGTCTCTTAAACATTGCTATTTCTCTTTTTTTTTTCTCTCTTTATTATATTCGATTGATATTTGAAATAAAGCTTTTTCGCCGAATATAATCATAACTTTTGCATTCGACTGGGGAATATTTAAGATATCAGGGGCTCAAGGTTTTAAGAAATATGAGTGTTATACTTACATCAAAGGGTACCTGGTCAGGGGGTTAGTGTCTTCGTAAGACTCACAGGCGCAATCATAAATTGGAATGGAGCTCTGTCACTACCTTTAACAATTATTATGGTGCCGACAAAAGAGTATGCCTAACTTGCAAGGGTAGAAACCACCACATCCATTGACAACAAAACATCACAAATGCCATCTAGTGTTATACGGCTCTTTGCAATGCTCCAAGCTTTGTGGCTGTTTTTTTTTTCACGGGCTGTGATTTTTGAGTAAGTAAGTAAGAATGATGGCACTAGATCCTTAAAGTTTAAACCAGCGATGCTGATCTCCGTTTTGCGGCCCTTCGGCCAGGAAGTGTAGTGGGGGACTCCTGTTAGAGAAAAACTTTTTGACAATTTTTGAAAGATGTTTGTAAAAACTAGTACCATCAAGCTAACTCTTGGTTATTTCATAGGAAGCGCAATAGCGCTGATTAAGTAAGGAGCGGTGTTGGCTCAATGCGTTATTTTTAATTTTTTTTAGCCCAGAGCACTGTCTATAGAAGAAGTTGTCTTAGAAACTTCAAAAGTGACTCATTCGATTTGAAATTGCAAGTTCTAATGTCAGTTTTAATAGTCGAAAAAGATTGGAGGGTAACCATCCTCACACCCATAATTTCCCCAAACACAGCCAATTCAATTTTGAGATAGTTGTTTTGTTCATCGTAGTTTAAAGGTATGAAAATAATATCTTTGAGAATGACCTCCCCCCCCGTAGAGCCTTCAGGGCAAGGTTTTTAGTTATGCCCGTGGGGCATACAAGGCTTTTCATAGAAATCGTAGTCGCATAACTTCAATGGGGGCTCATTGAACAGGTAATCAGTAGTTTTAGTGCCCTTTTTAAATATCAAAGTGAATGGAAGCAGCTACCCCCCTTTATTGGTTTTAGACCAAGGCACTACATATAGAATGAGTTGTAGAAACTTCAAAGGAGCTCAATTGATGGTAAATTAAAATATATAGCGCCCTTTTCATTGGTTGAAAGACATTGGAGGACAACCGCCTCCCTTTGCCCAATACATCTAATCAAAATTTTGAGATAGTTATTTTGTTCAGCATAGTTGAAAAATCCGGTAATTATGTCTTTGAAGATGACAGCCTTCAGGGCAAGGGGTGTAAGTTAAGCCCAAGGAGCGCATTAGAGTTTTATGGAAAGGGTGGTCGTATAAACCTGAAATACGGCTTTAGATCATCGAAGTTCATTAAGTGGGACCTTTATGATATTCCCTCGTTTAAAGATGATATTGGGAGCGAAGCAAACTTCTTAGGCATAACGCTTGAAGATTATGGTTTTGCAGTTTCCCTACCTGGTATGACCTCCTCTTTCAAATTAGCTTGGCCAGTATGATGTTACAATCAAAATTGATAATTTTTCCTCAAGCGAGAGGTTTTTCCTAGAGGTTGTGATGGCTTCAGTTATGTAGAAGATCAAAAGTCACACAGAATTTCCATCCATACTAACAATAGTATTCCCTTTCACCAGACTGAAATTCTTTAGTACCAACTTTAACAAGGGTTTTTCACAAAAATTACTATTCATCGCCAGTCTTTGAAGTATATTAAAATTTTATTCAACATTAAAATTGCAAATTTAAACGTAGGAGGTACTAATCAACGTAATATCATTAATTTACACATTTTAAAAACAATTAACCAGGGATTTAAGGGACCGCTAACACAAATTATTTTTTGGTTAGGCCTTGGTATGATTTGGAAAACAATTTTTTTATGAAATAAAAAAAGAGCTTTCCAACTGAAAGCAAGGAACAGATTTGAAGCCTTTTTGAACAATTTATTCTTTATATGAAGGGGGTTGTCTTTTCCTTGGCTCCTTAATTTTTACTGTGAAGTTTGGCTTTTTTCCAAATTTTTTAAGAAAATTTGCAATACAGAAAAAAAAAAGGTTTTTCAAAGCACTAAAATTCTTTTGTTTAATGAGCAAGGTGTTGAGAAAAGGACAGTCCACCTTATATACAGAGTAATTTATATTTGCTTTAAGTTATAAACTTGCTCCTTACTTTGGTTGAAAAACCTAGTCTGTTTGTTCAATTATATTTCATAAAACTGTAAAGTTTTATGAATACATACATTTGGTAGCACAGATAAAACGATCACTATTTCAATGATCTCTGTTTGTATTTTGATGGGTAATCAAACAGTTAGTGGCAACCAACTGTAAGTAAGAAGTGATTCGTCTCAATAGTAATCTAAAACCGAATTTTGATACCAATAGATATATCAAAGGAATCGAATTATTATGCTGATTCCAAATATATAAGTTTCATGAAGTTGAGTCTTAACTATCAAAAGCTACAAGACGGAAAATTTGCCAGATTTTCAAAAAAGGGGGATCATAGAGTTTTAAAGTAAATCACACTTTCAGATTCAGCGTATCAAAGAACCTCTACTTTGGAGGTTTCAAGCTCATATCTGCAAAAATGTGGAATTATGCAATTTTCACCAGAAGAAAAATCACCGATGCAATTTTATTTGTTTGTTGTTTTTTCCCAGAAGTAATCTTATCGACCCAGTGGGCCTAGAACGTCGGAAGAGGGTTTATTCTAAACGGAAAAAAAAATTATTGCCCCTTCAAAGCCACCCAAAAATATAGAGGGCAGCTAGGGCCCCTCCCACGTCACTTTTTTCCCAAAATCGTCCGATCAAAATTTTGAGACATTTTATTGTTCAGCAAAGCTCAAAGGCCCAATAACTATGTCTTTGGAGATAAAATGACCCCATACAGCCCTTGAGGAAATGTGTTTAAGTTATTAAACTTGCCCATTGTTTTTTTCTTTTTATTTGATGTTGGGAAGTGTTCATACATTTTTGGGTGGGGGAGGGGCGCACAAATTTTCTTCTGGGAGAATTTTCCATGGAGAGAAAAGTTCCGAGGGGGTGAAATTTTACACTGGGTGAATTTGCCAGAATTCCTATAGGAAATTTCTTTTTTATGTCTTGCTTTTATCTTTAGCAATTCAATTTTCCGCGTGGAGATGTTAAGGATAACTTTTCCGGACAATTTTTGCTGGGGTTGAATTGTCCAGAGGATATATCTATGGGGAGGGTTATTTTTCCGTGGAAATTGAGAAAGGTATCCTGGGGTTATTTATAAACGATCAGAAAAAAATACAAGTTTTTTCAACTGCAAATACAGTGATAACAGCGGTCAAACATGGTTCTGAAGCATCTGCTATTCGAAAAGTGGATGTATATTTACTAGACGATTTTTAGAGAAATTGCTTACGGATTGTTCTGGTTACCCAGATGACTGACCAAATTTTAAACAGTAGTCTGTACGAAAAGAGTAGTTCTATCCTGTTTTCTAGGGCTATAATGACAGCTAAGCCAGGGACACCAACAAAAATAACAAATAAATTAAGTTTCGGCAGGTAGCGCTATGACTTCTGTGACTGCATGTATATGTTAGGCCTTGTGAAAATGCATAACGGTGACGTCATATAGAGTTCGCTTCAGAAGTAGGGTTTCCTTGAACAGGAGCAAAAAAGGTAAAATTCCTCATAAGTGAGGGTAATTGGGGTTTTCTTGCTTTAGAAGAAGGATAAAAATATAACATAAGAAAAATAATAGATTGCCTATATAATCAGACGATAGGGTTAAACCATCTCAAAAATACTGTCTGGGCTGTATACAACAACCCATCCACAGAGTCAAATACAGGTAGTGTTATGACCACATGTATGGCCATAATAGTGCGTGCCACATACAATGCAACGACAATGAAGTGCGACAAATCTGTGAAGAACCATTTTTTGTTCCCCAAGTAATCATTAAGACTAATTTAGATAATAGTAACGATTCCTAAATCAGTTGAAAATGGCAATTTTTCTCACTTGTCAGTTTGTTTAAATGGCAACTTGTTACTGTCATTATTATTCTTTGTCTAATCCTTACTAGGTTGTACCTTCTGCTGTAACCAGGATCTAAATTATAATTTCCATTCCAAAATAAGCTTCAAAGAGCTATTCTGTCTCACTTAAATATTTTAGCCTGATGCATAATAGCAAAAATCTCTTATCCCTAAATTTGGTTATCCCTAAAATTCAAATGTTGTTTTGAATCTCTGGTACAAAAAAGCTAACTGTATTTTGAAACAAATTATGCTCATATGCTTTCGGCAAGAGATCAACAGAATCAAATCTTTAATTAAGGGTAATGGTGAATATGTCATATGAAAAGGCTTGTCGAATTTGTACCGAGTCGGAAACCGACGAACCATTAATCTGCCCTTGTGATTGTAAAGGAAGTATTGGTTATGTCCACAGAACTTGCATGACGAAATAGATTTTTATATCTGGGTCTGACATATGTAGAATATGTCAAATTAAACTGGGGAAATGGACTAAACGTCATAGCCCAGTATTTCTGCTGTATACTGCTATAAAATCATTTGTTTTACTTTATGCACTTTATAGATTCCTTTATGCACTTTTCTACATGACGTCTATCTATTGTAATAGTCCATATTTCCTACTAACAACAGCAATAGTAATTCAAATACACATGGCTGATGATGTAGTGACTGATTATTGCGCCTATTTTAGATCTTGGGATAATCGATTGAGGCAAAAGCTGGAGACTCGTAATTTCCACTACTTCAACTCGCAAGTTTTAGTCAAGGAACCACAATCAGTAAAACTCAAGAAACCAACTAATCAAAAATTTGTGAAATTGATTGTAAGCTTCATAATAGTAGCAATATTGTTCAAATTCACTGCCGTCACCAACTTTGGTGAAAAAGTGACCAGTACCATCGAAGTATATCTACACCCCGAATTGCAAAATTCAACTAACAGTTTAGGCAATTCAAAGATTAAGTGGTATTGTGAGACAACTTTGAAACATCTAACATATGGAATGGCCTCTGAAGATTTGGAAAAGGTGAATGGAAACATTGAAGACAAAAGAATGAATTTTGGCAGACGTTTTTTGCAAAACAGTTTATATTACTTTAATGCTACTGATTTATTACAAAAAAGCAAGGATAAACTAACAGCGATTTCTAACAGTTGCATTGGTAACCTGAAGAGATTCACTTCTGAAAGTATTTTTCTAAGGAATATTACAAGAAAAGAGGCAAGCAAAATTTGCAAAGAAGATAACGAGGAACTTCCTGACCCTGATCATAAGCCTGAAATTTTCTTAGAACATCAAAGCAATCAAAATGCAACTAGCCAAAACTGTACACTATTCCATTTGGAAAAAAATAAATCTACGTATGTTGAAAACTACCTAGATTTTACTCGCCAAGACCGATATCAAAAAATTACTCGAAGAGTCGATGAAATCGGTTTTGTCGAAGTGTTTTTTGACATTTGTCGAATCCTAAGGTCGTTTTCTCTATTAAAATCTTTAAACGTCGAGAAGTGGATTGACTGTCTCCTTAAATATACTACAGTTCATTTGCATTTGCAATTGGGTCGACATATTATGGTGGAAAAACGGCCCTTTATGGAGTTTGTGCCCGAACCAGCAATCAGGCCTCTCTTTTTTTTCTCCCTTGTAACACGTCAGAAGATAATCTTTTTTTTACATCTTACACTGCTATTTTGTGTTATGACGTGGGTTTAGAACTCCAAACTCTTAGAATAGAGCTGTGTTTACACACGTGACACCTCCACGACAAATCTATTACACCCAATAAGAAAGCATTTTCTTGCTATAAAAGGCCTATTTTAAACCCCCTCTCCCTCCCTAGTGACCGTAAGGTAGTACTTTCAGACCACCCACAAATACATAAACTTTGTCCGATATGGTTGACATGGTATTTTTCGACTCGAGCTGTATAGTTTTCAAATTTTAAAAAATGAATAGCCAATGACACTCGCTCTTGGAGCTAAATTAATTTCTACACAGTTCCTATAAACACTCAAAAAAGAATTTACTTTAAATAGTGTGATGACACCCCTTTGCACACTTTTTTGATATCCTCATTCTATTCGCCAATGACCGAAAAAAGCACAAACGATTCTCCCCTATCCCAATCTAATCGAAACATCTCTCCTTACACCCTTTTAAGAACTTCTTAAAGAGTATGAACTAGATACTAATAATACTACTAACAACTCACTGGATATTATATTCGCCATAGAGAGAAAAAGATACAAACGATTCTCCTCCATCCCCATCTAATTAAAGCATCTCTCCTTACACCCTTTTAAGAAGTTCTTACAGAGTAAGAACTAGATACTAATACTACTACTAGCAACTCACTGCAGATCCTATTAGCGATAGACCACAAAAGATGCTAGCGCTTCTCCTCCATCCCAATTTTAAATATGAAACATGATACACGGTAGTTATATATACCAAGAGCTGGAACTGAATAAGATATTACACTTTCTTATCAAGATCGTACTCAAGAGGACTTGATATCCCCCCCCCTGAAGATTTGAAGTATTTTCGGACTTTTCTAATATTTTCTGTATAACTCGCCCATTCTGTAGTTTTTTTTTTACTGTTGTACCCCCTCCTTCCTCCTGAAAAAATTCTTGCGGGCTTGCCAGTTACTAAAATTAAATTTCAAATATGAGTTTTCATTATTTCTTTTTTTTTAGCTAATACATATAATTTAATTTGGTGATCAACTTGTTTTCTTTTGCAACGGAATAAGTTGAAAAGCACGGAAATCACATAAATTTGAAAAAGTGAGAAAAAATTTAATTGATAAAAATACAAAGCTATGTGACATTTAGACGACTTTGAAGAAAACAGATAACATACAATTTTGATTGAAAGCATTTCGAAAAAAGGCTTGGGGGGCTGCCTACCATTTGATTGCTCTTGACTTTCAAAAACGGATCCAGAACTCTCAATTTAATCGAAAGAGGCTTTTCCGAAGTCTATACGATTACCACTTCGATAAAAACCTTACATATGAACAACGGACAGCTTGTATAAATTACAGCCCTTGCCCTGGGGGCTGTAGGAGGTTTTTGCCAACCCCCAAAAATAACTATTTTAATTTCTTCGACTCTTGACTATTTTGGACATAATGACCTTCTCAAAACTTGATTGGATTTGTGGTGAGGGGAGGCTACTTGCTATCAGATCGCTCTCGATCTTAAAAAGGGAACTAGAACTTTCAATTTCTAGTCATTTGAATCCCATCTGTAGTTTATGCGACTACCTTTCCGTAAGAACTTTAAATGCCTCCAGGGCATAAGTTACAACCCTTCCCCCGGAGCTTCGAGGGGGTGGTGGTTATGTAGACCTCGAAGTTCTGTCATTTGAAATTTGGAATGTTTGGAACAAAATTGCTTTATTAAACTTTTGATCGGATACATTTTGGGAAAAGAAGTTGGGGGGGGGGGAGAGTTTATTCCCGCCGATTTTTGATGAATCTTAAAAGGATACATATCAATTTCAATTTCCAGTCAAATGAGCCACCTCTGATTTTATACGACTTCACCTTACAAAAAACCTTATCTGCCCCAGGGGTCAAAAATTACAACACTACTCCCGGACTCTGGAGGGGCTGTGTTGACCTCTGAGTTTTCTCAGAGGTCAATGCCCTATTAGATTTCTCAATGCCCTATTAGACAAAGCGGGGATGGAAAAAGAAAAAAAAGGTCAAAGCGGCACTGTCAACACACTGAGTTTCGCCGTTCAAATGATAAGAGGGCAGAACCCCTTCAGAGTCATGCTGCAGCTCTAATAAAACGTAAACAACCACAGTTTCGGATTTATTGTGTTTAATATATTATTTGACTTTCTTTAGTTGACATTGTTTGAAATCTTTCGATGATTTTAACCGCTTTTTAGAAAAAAAAACTTGTGTTTCAGACAAGCAAGAATTAACTTGTCTTGTGAACTTCATTCAGTAATGATATACTGTTTGGATTATACTATTTATTTTATTTCACATGAAATGTCATTTCTTTAAAATAATTTTCAATTCGCAGGGATACTCATAATGTTTTCTTTAGTAGGGAATTTGGAAGTGATTCATGATCTACTATTTCAAGTTCCCACTGATTTAAACTATTCAATTATTTAAAAAAAACTAAGATGAATAATGTTCAAATTGTGATTTAAGGTATTTGAAAAGAAAAGCCATATTTTCCTTTTTTTTTCAATTATCTGTAAATCAATTTTTGTGTACTTTTATCATTTGAAGATCTGTTTCAGTAATATTGTTTCGACAAGACAACTGGGAAAGAAAAAAGATAGATGGCATTGAATTATTCACGAAAAAATGTTAACATTGCAAAATACTAAAAATCACCTGACTTGGGGGGGATTAGCTCCCAGAAATTGTTTTGCAAAATGTGCAATCAACGATATTTTTTAGATTAGTTTTTTTACACTATTAAATTTTTTAATTGTTCTTTAGTTGCTAAATGTATTTTGTTAATTTGTTGCATAGAATAATGAATGCCATCGCTATTGACAGTTGCTAAAGCAGCACAATGTATTTTTTTTTCTTTTCACGCCAAACTTGAAACATGAATTCTTGTATTGTCTACTTTCTTAATACTATCTACCATAACTGTTTACTTACTGCTATTATCTCGGGGGCAGATATATAGAAAATAATGGAAGGAGGAATGCGAAACGGTGCCAATAAGCAAAATTTGGGGGTCCCAATGTGACCAGGGTGACAATAATTGATCAAATTGACAAATTTATTTTAAAAGCACAAAAAAAGTTATGAGGCTCCCAGAAACAAAACTGGAGGAGAAGGGTCCTCCCCCACACCTGGATCTGCTAGTGTACTGTCTTAGTAAGAATACAGGGAAAGAAAAAGCTCTGACGACTTTACAACGTTTTGAGAGAGAAAACGTCGATATAACAAAAATGGCATAAATAGTCAAGTTTATTAGGGGGCCATCGTTCATACCTTGTTTTGCAAATATCTTAAATTTTGACTAATAGATATGGACTTAACATATATTTTCATTACCACCGACAATTTCCAATCATTTTATTTAGAAATTCTAATAAACATTTATCAAAGCTACGCTAGATAAGAAAACGCCATTTTTCTTTCGTTCTATTTCATATAAACTTTTTCATCGATTTTTCTTCGAAAAAAAGCCACTTTTTGCTAGTTCAACTAATGTCTTAATAAAAGTTTAGGGAAAGGGAAAGCATAGATGGCATTTTGATGTTTAGGAGAATAAATGTCGACGTGCTTAACTTAGAGCTATAATAGGCGCCGACTAAATGTGCGTTTCCGTAGCTACCGACAATATCTAATGCTTTTTGTAGAAATTCTAATAAACATTTTAATAAATGCCACGCTAGGGGACAAAGGCCCATTTTTGCTTCTTTTTTTATGTATTTTTGTTTATCGATTATTAGAGGTTGATATTAAATTAGCTAATTACAGGTATCGAAAAGTTGCTGGTGCAGTAGGATTTTTTTTCCTACTGCACCAGCAACAATCCCATTTTTCCTACTGCACCAGAAAAAAATTTCACCAGAAAAAAATTTGCACCAGAAAAATATTCATCTTAGTTTTTTTTAAATAATTAAATAGTTTAAATCAGTGGGAACTTGAAATAGTAGATCATGAATCACTTCCAAATTCCCTACTAAAGAAAACATTATGAGTATCCCTGCGAATTGAAAATTATTTTAAAGAAATGACATTTCATGTGAAATAAAATAAATAATATAATCCAAACAGTATATCATTACTGAATGAAGTTCACAAGACAAGTTAATTCTTGCTTGTCTGAAACACAAGTTTTTTTTTCTAAAAAGCGGTTAAAATCATCGAAAGATTTCAAACAATGTCAACTAAAGAAAGTCAAATAATATATTAAACACAATAAATCCGAAACTGTGGTTGTTTACGTTTTATTAGAGCTGCAGCATGACTCTGAAGGGGTTCTGCCCTCTTATCATTTGAACGGCGAAACTCAGTTTGTTGACAGTGCCGCTTTGACCTTTTTTTTCTTTTTCCATCCCCGCTTTGTCTAATAGGGCATTGAGAAATCTAATAGGGCATTGACCTCTGAGAAAACTCAGAGGTCAACACAGCCCCTCCAGAGTCCGGGAGTAGTGTTGTAATTTTTGACCCCTGGGGCAGATAAGGTTTTTTGTAAGGTGAAGTCGTATAAAATCAGAGGTGGCTCATTTGACTGGAAATTGAAATTGATATGTATCCTTTTAAGATTCATCAAAAATCGGCGGGAATAAACTCTCCCCCCCCCCCAACTTCTTTTCCCAAAATGTGTCCGATCAAAAGTTTAATAAAGCAATTTTGTTCCAAACATTCCGAATTTCAAATGACAGAACTTCGAGGTCTACATAACCACCACCCCCTCGAAGCTCCGGGGGAAGGGTTGTAACTTATGCCCTGGAGGCATTTAAAGTTCTTACGGAAAGGTAGTCGCATAAACTACAGATGGGATTCAAATGACTAGAAATTGAAAGTTCTAGTTCCCTTTTTAAGATCGAGAGCGATCTGATAGCAAGTAGCCTCCCCTCACCACAAATCCAATCAAGTTTTGAGAAGGTCATTATGTCCAAAATAGTCAAGAGTCGAAGAAATTAAAATAGTTATTTTTGGGGGTTGGCAAAAACCTCCTACAGCCCCCAGGGCAAGGGCTGTAATTTATACAAGCTGTCCGTTGTTCATATGTAAGGTTTTTATCGAAGTGGTAATCGTATAGACTTCGGAAAAGCCTCTTTCGATTAAATTGAGAGTTCTGGATCCGTTTTTGAAAGTCAAGAGCAATCAAATGGTAGGCAGCCCCCCAAGCCTTTTTTCGAAATGCTTTCAATCAAAATTGTATGTTATCTGTTTTCTTCAAAGTCGTCTAAATGTCAAATAGCTTTGGTTCAGGTTTGTAACCCCACTACCCCAGGGCTGGAAAAAGGGCTGTAACAGCTCGTTGTTAATATATAAAGCTTCTATGGAGGGTGTAGCTGTATAAACTTTGGATGAAGTTCATTCAATCGGAAATCAAAATTTATTATTCCCTTTTTAAGAAGCAAAATGATGTAAAAGTAACAAGCCCCCTTCCCTTGTGTTAATCCCCCCAAATACACCTAATAAGAATTTAAAAACAGCCATTTTGCTTAAAATAGTCCTAAATTCAAATTGCTATAACTTAGTGGTTGAGAAATCCTCCATAGCCCCCAGTGAAAGGATTGTAACTTATGTAAGTTGGCCATTATTAAAACGCAAGTTTTTTTGTAGAAGGGATGGTCGTATCAACTTTGGAGGGAGCTCACTTAAATGAAAGTTTTTTTTTAAGAATCAGAAGAGATCAGTGGGCAGTCAGCCCACGTTCCACTTTCCCACAGCGCATCTGGGCAAAATATTAGGATACCCATTTTGTTCAAAATAGTTCAAAAGGCAAATAAGTTTGCTTCCAGATTTGAACCCCACCCCCAAGCCCCTCGGGCTTTTAGATTTTTTAATTCCCCTTAAACAAAAAATTCCCCTTCTTTTTTGTGTGAATTTTCGATATTATTAATTTTAGGGATGTAGAGAGGGTATGCCTCCGTCTGAGCGTTAATACGCTTCTGACTTGAGCGTTAATATCTGATTCGGTTTAGTCCCACAGTGTTAGATCGTAAAAGTTTTATCCGGTAACGGTGACAGCTTTACCATTTGATAAAATACTCAGCAGGGGGAGGAAAAAACCTATCCAACTTGCTCTACTTTTGTGCCAAATGTTTTACTCATTGATGTTGAGATCTTTCCGTGGCACTTCACGCCAGAATTTAAGAAGATTCATCTTTTCCACTTAATGTTTAACAAGTGAGCAGTTTTTGTCACCTTCGACCAAAAGTAAATAAGTATGAAACGATTTTTACGCCAGTCAAGCTTTGAAAATATCGATACATTCTTTTCGATTATGAACAACATGTTCATATGTTTTTCAGGTAAAAGAGTTTAGAATAGCATAAGACTCATAATAACGCTGATTTAAACAATTCGGATACGACTTCTCTGTATGGGCAAAATTGCTTTTTAGCAGTTGACACATTCATAATGCGATTGAAAATTTTGCTAATTTTAACTAGTTAGGATGGAGAATTTTTACGATATAAAATTTTCAAGTTTATTTTCCTATGCAGTATCTTTTCTACATAACGAAAGATTTATAAACAAGCTCTTAAATTAGCTGAACCAAATCTCGCCCTAAACATTGGATAATTGGGCTTTGAATAAATCTTGTTTGTTAACGGACCTTAAATTAAATAATTCTGCTCAGGTGAAATAACAAGAAAAAAGATCTCACAAAATATATTATTGTTTTATAGTGAGATACAGTCTAATGTAAGTTATAAGACATAAATTGAACTTAAACTGAGTTGGAACTTTTTTCGTATTTGGAACTGGTCTAATTGAATTGCTTGGTAAAAAGGAAATCATTATGGTAAAGGAAGTACAAAGAAAATATTAATTGGTTAAATCTCTACATTAGATGAATTTGATTGGGAGCGGGCCTTAGGTTAAGTAATTCGGCCGATGCAAATTAACGCGACAAATTTTTTTCAAATTTTGAATTAGGGACCATGAGCTGTATTTTTGTGGTACGAGTCAATTTACTATTATCATATTTTAGTGTCAAGTAAAATTGATTTTTTAAAATAGCCTAGACATCATTACTTTTTAGTAACGAAATGGTTAGCCAAGATTGTGTAATAATAGCTAACATTTTAAATGCTAAAAAGGCTCATTCATTTCGCTAACTGTATTTATTAAAAATTAGAATAATTTCTATTCCAATGTGCATAAAATTAATTATAGAAAATAATCCAATTCAAAATAAAACAAAAATAGGAACCATTAAAAACGAGCCCAATCCCTTAAGAACTGCAAGATTAGCTGCAGAGAAGGCAAACACCGCAATAATAAATTATTCCAATTTTTAATAAATACATTTAGTGGAATGAATGAACCTTTTTAGCTTGTAAAATGTTAGGTTTTATCACATAGTCTTGGCTGAACTTTTTTGAAAAATAATAATGCCTAGGCTATTTTGAAAAATGGATTTTTAACCAAGAACTTTTATTGTAAGTGTGTTATTTTTATTATTTTCTTTGCTGAAGACGCCCCTTAGACATAGGGCCAAAATACTGAAATAAGTTTTGTTTGTCACTGTCTTGGGAAAAAAAGTAAACATTATTCTCTCATCTGTATTTGTATTCTTTTTCCTATTTCTGCAAAACATTTTCCCCTGATCAATTTGAAACTATTGGGCCGATAGGACTAATATACGAAAAATTATTCAAAGTATTCGTCCGTTTGATCTCCTCCTCTAACCCTTACGTATCAAATCAAAATTTTGAAATATTTAATTTGTTCAAAAATATCGAACTGTCTAAACATTTTGCCTTCAGAGTTGATATGGTCCCCACAGTCCTGGTGTTAACCATTATCTTACCACACATTAATTACCAAATTTCTATGCTTTAAAATTGATAGTACAGGTCAGTGACTTTCAAAGTTGACTAGGTTGCAACCCATCTAATGAAAACTCATAATCTTGGAATCCACTTTTTGGCTGTCTCAGACAATCCCATCCTTTAATCCCATTCGCAGAGGTCTGGGTCCGTATCACCACCTCTGCTTTGAACGTTTTGGTTGCTCTCTGTCTTTTGAGATTTTTCATTTCAGAAACAGTTTGTTATTCATGTTTTACTTATTCATAATAAATTTTCAAGCGAAAAAGTACGCAACATATTATTTTAAATGTCCGATATTGAGTACTCATTGCCAAAGTTGGCGCTTCTTAAGCTGCACCTTTTAAGTTTAAAAGGGTAGTATTTTGGGCATTTCTAGGGATTGTGAAATGATGTATCTTTTAAAGTGAGTTTAAAACTTGTAAATCTTGGATCAGAAATCTACCTCATGCTAGAACTATTTCTAAGCAATTCTTCTATTGAACCAATTGAACCAGCTAAACTGCAATTTATTTATGGTTGTTTACAGTACAAAGAAAAATTCTACTTATGATTTTTGTATTTAAATACTTTCTTTGGTAATTCTTCTTTTATTTTGGCAATCTTTATTTCTACAGGCTGAACTTGTACTTAGAAGCTATTGGTAAATACAAAAGGGTTAAAAATATACAATTATTTAGCATCCCTCTATAATATACGCTTAAGGTCTAATTTTATTGGCTAAAAAGAAAACATGGCGCTTAACGTCAAAGAAATAAACCATTGGAATTAAAACACCCTTGTTAATGCTGAAATATAAGAAGCTAGTCTCTTATTCCCTCTTTGGTCAAGCCGAGATGAATTGTATTTTTTGTCCCTTCAAAAGTTATTCATTGTCAAAATTCGTTTATTAACAATTTGACTAGATACTTAGACGACACCTATGGAGGGTCGGGGGGGGGGGGGGGTCATGGCCCTTACTGAGGTTTTTTCAAATGTATGAAAATTCTTTTTTAAACTGCTGAGTTGTGGTAGTTATATGAATGAATGAATGACTGTATTTGAAGCCATTTTTCAGGCCGTATACATACATATATAACAACAAAAAAACTAAATTATGTAACAATCGACTTTCGAATAACAAGACCCTTCCGGACAAAATTTGCCACTGCTACTATATTTATTTTCGACGTCGACTTCAAAGTTCCAAGAAGGGGTTCACGACCATCCACCCCAAGAAAGCTCCCTCTTAGCTCATTTAGCCCCTGACACCTGAAAAGAAAATGGTCTAGCCCATCATACCGGGTGACACCTATTTTTCCAAATACTGTGAAGAGGGAGACAGTTTGCTCGCACCTGCATCCAAGACCTCAAGGATTCTTTTGGAATCCCTAATTCAAAATATAGCTCTTCACCATAATTTTCTTTAACCTTATAGTAAGAACTTAAGCTTTCCGGCTGGCTAAGGTCATTCCACCATTTCTGAATTTCTTGGTTTTACAGCCTTGTTTGGATCTCTGAGAGAATCGGATCTCCGTTTCTCATTATAAAAATATTTTGCTTTCGTTCAATATTAATCTCCAAAATCTTGTAAACTCAATCCTCCCAATTCGTATCAACCAATCTCAAGTGTTGTCGGTGGAATCTGGTGTTATACTCCGAGCTCTTATGCAAGTGAATAAGTCTGAGTCTCTCGATAGTGATGGTCTTTGCTTCAAGTTTTTTGCTTATGATTGTCCTGAACTGCTGAAGCATTTGCAATTATTGTTTCAGATGTGTTTGGCACAGTCCGTTGTGCCAGATAGTTTTTTGTCCGGTTGTATATCTCCCATAGTCAAGAGGGGTAAGGACCCCAGTGCTTGCTCTAATTATCGTCCTATCACTGTGTCTTGTTTTGTTAGTAAGCTATTTGAATATGTACTGCTACCGGCCATTAACTCCAAGTGCAATTTTACACCCTTCCAGCTTGGTTTTAGAAAAGGTATGGGCTGTTTTCAAGCTCACCATATTGTGGGTCGGCTAATGAAACAAGCTGTTGCTCAAAAAAGTCCCCTGTATTGTTTGACTGTTGACATATCTAGTGCTTTTGATAATGTAATTCATTCAAATGCTTTGTTTTCTCTAGCAGCCTCGGGTGTTAACCTTTCTATTGTTTCCGTGCTTAAGTATTGGTATGCTAATTCTTCAGTTAGGGTGAAGTGGAATGGTACGGTAGGGGAGTATATTCCTGTTAAAAAAGGCGTTAGGCAAGGTGCCGTGTTATCCCCGAGCATTTTTAAATGTGTTTTAGCTTCGTGTCTCCAACGTCTTCAACCGTCAATTTTTTACAATGATAATTTAGGCATTAGTCACGTTGCATATGCTGATGATGTTCTGCTTCTTAGCCGGACAAAAAATAGTCTAATTACCAACTTCTACCGGCTTTCAGCCGCACTATCCACAGTAGGCCTTTCAGTTAATGCCTCCAAATGTGAGTTTTTGTGTTTTGGGAGTCCTCCACCAGCATCACCTCTTTGCTTGGGTTCTTCAACTATACCATGTTCAGCAAGTATTAAATGGTTGGGTCTCTCTTTTTCCACGTCACTTTCGTCTACTTGCTCCGCTATTACGTCCAGCGTGCTGAAAAGTATGCGGGTTGGATACGCGAAAATTTCACCAAATCGTGGCCGGTATAACCGAAATGGACTATGCCGTCTTTATTCTAGTTTTTGTGCCCCTGCTGTTTTTTATCTTTCTGGTTTTGCTTTCCTCCTTCGCAAGAAGGATACAAAGAAAATACGCTCAGGATATTTTAAGTATTGCAAGTATTTGCTGCGTCTGCCTCGGTGGTATCGGAATCATACAGTCGTCTCTAAATTTGACATCGTTGATGCGCCCTCGCGACTGAAACATTTATCTAAAGATATATGTTTTAAAACTCGGCAAATGGTCGGTGCTTTTGACCCTCTTTGGCCATTTTTTGATTGGAGGTAATTTATTTATGTTGTATGTCGTTATGCTGCTATGTTATTTATGTTGTTATGTTTTTTGTCTTGTTTTTTCTTTTTTTGTGTGTTTACTCCACAGTTTAATGTACTTTGTGGGTTATAAATAAATTATTATTTTATTATTAAAGGCTTTTTGATCTGAAATTGGACCCTCTCCTCCATTCCATGCATACGATAGACCTGTGCTGTCCAGTAGTTTTTTGACATGGAAGGGCCATGGCGATGTTTGTCCGAGGGTAGGTAATTCATCATACGCTACTCTGATGAGTCTTGAGGAAGTACATTGCAGTATTTTCAGCCAAAACTTAATCAATTGGATCTCTTTATGTTTTTTCACGGAGAAAAGTCCCAAATCTCCCTTGATGAAAAGTGTGTGAGGTGTGGCGTGCAGACCTAGCATTCGTTTATATATTGTAGCTGTAGAAATTCTAATGAATTTGCCTATTAGAGTTTCTAATGACGACACCTATGGAGGGCCGGGGGGGTTCATGGCCCTTACTGAGATTTTTTTCAAATATATGAAAATGCTTTTTCAAACTGCTGAGTTGTGGTTGTTATATGCCTATATAGTATGAAATTATATGGCTTGAGAAAAATACTAAAAGAAAAAATAGTGTTAGCCTCAAAGTCTATAATTAATTAATGTACATTTTAAACTGTTTATCAATAGCAAACAATTTATATAATAAATTAACTGTCTTTAGACGTCAAATTCGGTAAACAAAATAATTAAATGTTTAACTTAATGAAACTTAATTTAATTCAAATAAACTTACTTTAATTAAACTTGAAATCAAGTAAAAATTTAGTTTGATTAGAAAATTTATTTAAACAACTAATGGGTTAAATAATAGCAAAAGCGAGGGTTCTTAGTTTATGATTTTGAAAGAAAGTGGACGAGAGATATATTATAAGCATTGTCTTGTTCATTTTTATGTCTAACTATATCAAACCCTCTGCTCAATATCTCGTGGCTGAGGCTAGTCTCAATGCTGGGCCTAGTCGTTGGTTTATTATTGTTATTTAGCCTCTTCCTTGCTGGTATTCAGTTGTAATATTCTAGGAGCTGTCTTGAAATTGTGTCTGTTACTTCTTTTATCTTTTGAGTTCTTTTACTTTTCTAGCATTGTAAATCTCAAATTAATATATAGTGTCTCCATTGCAATCCTATCCTTGCTTAAGATCTAAAGCCCATTTTTATTCCATTGTGATTTCTTAGGTTATATTAGGGCCGGATCCAGGATTCTTTTGTTTTTGGGGGTAGGGATTTCTTATACAAGGATTTTTCGAGGGGGTACACGTAAAATAAACTCAATAGCTTATTTATATCCATTTTTGTTTCGTCTATACGAGTCAGCCATACAATGTTGGGGAGAAGAGGGTTTCGAGCCTCCTAGTCCTCCCTGGATATAGCCTTGGGTTTTATACATATACTTGTTCTTACTTATGAAAACTTACCTGTATTTTATAAACTACATACTCTAAGACGTTTCGTACATTTACGAAATAAACGAACAATAAAATGACATTACTTGTGTGATTTTAGAAACCCATTACCAATTACATAGTCAGGGTAATTAATATATTCTGGAATTAATTACGCAAGCGCAAGGTGAGCCGGGAACAAGAATAGTAGTTCTAAGTGGTAGACACTTTCCTTGGGTCTATAACAAATCAAATAAAAAAACAAATTAACTAAAAGTAGGGAGTGAAATTAAAACTTAAAACGATTAGAAATTACTCCCTGTATGAAAGGGGCTGTTCCCCCCCTCAACGCCCCGCTCTTTATTATAAAATTTGATTCTCTCTCTCAATTCTATTTTATAAAACGGTAAACAACTTTAGCGTAAAGAACAGGGCGTTGAGGAGGGAACAGTCTGTTTCATACACGGAGTAATTTCTGTTCGTTTTGTTTTAATATCGCTCGTTGGCTTAGTTGGCAGTCAATATTTTTCACGCTTGTACTTGGAAATAAGTTCGAAGCGAATAATAAGTTCAAACACCACTTGTTTGTGGAATAGTTTTTGGTGCTACGTATTTTTACCTCTACAGCCTATAGTGACAACAACTTAAAAGTACATTTAAAAGTACCCCTCTAGTGAGGTTGTATCTTTATTACATGCGTAGGATATATTTTCCTTCTTTGAAAAAAGCAAAAAAAAATTATTAACTTAATCTGTAGGACAAAAGAAATCATTCCGTTTTGAAAAAGTTCAATCACAAACCAAACACAAGATTAAGATAGTGGTCTTCATTGCCGACGGTAGCCAAGGTTTTATGGAGAAAAAAGGGATAACAGTTAAAAGCACCCATCTTCAGGAATCATGGACGCCGGGTGTCACGTGCCAAGCGTGGTGAAAGTTTGAAAAGCAAGACGGAAGCTATGCCAAGCGTGGTGGAAACTATACTAAAATTGGTAGATCAATTCGGCATATGTGGTGTTTGGAGATGTACACCAAATGGTGAAAAGTGGGGACCCCTATGGTTAAAGGCGGATTTTTGTTGTCGAATATTCAAAAAACGGCTTCTTCTGGCTTTACTTCCCCCTCCAAGCAATAAAAATTTTCTAAAATGGTAATTTGCGAAATCGGGAAACTAATTATTTTGGTAAAAAGAAAACGCTCTCGTTAGATATACAAAAGGACATTTTTTACAAAGACTGATTCATTTCATGTGTCAAAACAACAAAAATATAGATGGGGTAGCAGCGAGACTCTTCAAAATTATGTTGGCCTAGCTATTTAACAATTTTTTTTAGGCTGGAAATACATCCATAAGTATTACTTGGAGAAGAATAGGAAATAAGCCTAGTGTTCCTTAAGAACCCATTATATCCCAGACAAATTAAAGATTGGATTTTTCTTTATTATTAAGCATTATTTGGGTTAGTTAGAGGGTGAAATTCGATATTTCAGTAACAAAGTATACTTCTGTACTGGAACGCGGAAAGTTTTCGCTTGCTAGCTGCAGTTTTTAAGTTTTTATTAAAAACTATTTAACTTAAATCAATAGAGGAATTACTAATACTTTTGCAAACTATATTCAAATATTGAAAATATGTTCAATTTATCAATGAAACGTTCTGTGTAAGTAAAAAGCTAAGTATGGTCCGAATTTCTACAAAACGTCTCAAATTCATTTTCAAATTCATGCTATTCAATAATATAAAATATTACCAATTGAACAAGTCCAAGGATTTAAAATCTCATTATTGGAGTTTATTAGAAATTTTATTCAAAAAAGAAATTTGATTACATAATTAATCAACAAATTTATTGATCCCATACAACATGAAAAAGTGGAGTAAAATAAAAATAAAACAATGTGACTTTAATAGTTAATACATCGCAACTTTAAAATCATGCTCTTACAAAAGATGTATAGGTAAGAAACTTGCCAGTTTACGAAGGGACTTCGACCTTGTCAACTCTACCACCTTAGGTATCATTAAATAAAAAAAACAAGTTTTTTTAATTGAAAGTAAGGAGCGACATTAAAACTTAAACCGAACAGAAATTACTCCGTATATGAAAAGGACTTTTCCTCCTCAACG
>NW_027062611.1:0-41253 GCF_032884065.1 Artemia franciscana
CTTGAGGCTGCTTTTTTGCTAAAATATTATCAAATCTTGGCTCGATGTCACTAACGGCAATTATAAGGTCATTTTGTACACTCAGTCTGTTTCTGTGTTTGGTTTTGATCAATGACATTGCCGAAAATGACACTTCACAAAGGTAAGTGGATCCGAATGGTAACAAAGCAGACATGGCGATTTCACTTAGTTCCTTGTATTCTCCTTTCACCTCCAGCCAAAACTGGGAAACAGTTACATTTTGAAATTTCAGTTCTAAGGCGCGATCACAGGCAAGTTCGATCAGATTCTCTGTAAGCTTGTCACTAAGACCGGAGCTTGAGGTCACGTCTTCAACAAATGGATTTTGGATCCAATCCTGCGTTCTATCTTGGTTCATAATCGATGGGAAATATGACACAAGTTCATCTAGCAACTTTGTCAGATGCTCCCGAATACAATCACAGATTGTGTTGAGGTTATCAATTTCACTATCGTCCGCAAACTTGTCAAGGGTCGGGAAGACACTAGCGCTGTTTCTTTGAACCTTTTTAAGCCAGAACTCCAATTTCTTGATGAAAGCACACATCTTCGAATTCAGGGAGAGTTCGTCCGTCCGGAAACCTTGCATTGACAGATTCAGTCATTCAGTTTGTCGAAAATATCCGCAAGATAGGCCAGCCTGCAGACCCAGTCCTGGTTTTCAAAAAGTGAACTGAATGCAGATTTTTGCTCCAGAAGAAACATATGAACTTCTTGTCGAAGCTCGAAAAGTCTGTTTAAAATCTTCCCACGAGACAACCAGCGAACTTCTGTGTGCAGAAGTAAATGTTGATGTTCTGAACCCATCTCTTGGCACAGCAACTTGAACATTCTTGAGTTCAGTGGTCGGGCTTTGATGAAGTTGATCACTTTTACAGCCTCGTTGAGGGTCTCGTGCAGATGTGCGTTCATCCTTTTCGATGCAAGAGCTTGCCTGTGAATGATGCAGTGCAACCACTTCACCTTTGGATTTTTCTTCCTTATCCAGGCCATGAGCCCATTATTCTTCCCTGTTAGGGCGGCATCTCCATCACTTCAAACTGATAGACACCAGTCCCACAAGATGCCCCCTTCTGCGAAGAATTTGTCAATCACCTTGAATATTTCTTCTCCTGTTGTTCTTGACTGTAGGTTTTGACAAAACAGAATATTTTCTCTTATGTCAGAACAATCTTGATATCGAACAAATACGATCACCTGGGCTTCACCTGACACATCCGTGCTTTCGTCAAGCTGTAACGCAAACATCTTCGTCAACTTTATTTGCTCAATAGCCTGCATGACAATATCGCTTGCAATGTCTTCTATCCTTCTTGAAATGGTATTGTTCGACACAGGTATAGACTGAAGGGCAGTAGCAGTTTTCGTGTCAAACATTATTTCACTGACTTTCACTAGTGCTGGTAATATCAGACATTCGGCGATGGTGTGCGGTTTTTTCTGTTTCGCAACTAAATATGAAACAGCATACGAAGCCCGGAGAGCCTTTGAAGAAACTGATGCCACTTTTGCAATTTCCAAACAGTTACTAGCGAATGCTTCTTGTTTACGCTTGAAAAACTCTATGGGCTTACCGACATGAGAAGGGTGCACAGTACTGAGATGCCGGTTCATATGCGCAGGTTTCATGGAACTGTTGGCCATGACTTGACCACAAAGAACGCACTGTGCATTCACTGGATCAGACTTTGTCGCACTAAATCCGAGCCCTAGGTATTCTGACAAATATCGACGCACTTTGACCGATGATTCGTCATATTTCTTCTTCTTAGGTGCAGGTTCAGAGTTTTGGGTACCATCATTCGGCTTCTTGTTATTCCTGATCAGGAATCTATCCATCTTTGTTTGCAACCACAATTCACGAACTTCGTGTTTCAACAGATGACAAGATACTGAACCCGCTGAGTTTAAATCGAGACCTTACGGCTATGGAGAAAAATTAGCGGGTTACTGAAAGCGAAAGTTTTGAAAATGAGTCTGAAATTACGTACAATGGGTTATGTTATCTGATTTTGAGGGAAATGTTGGAACTGAGTCAGAAACAAGTTTTAAAGATGTAGACTAAATTAATTTTGGGACCTTCGCGTACCCCCTGCGAGGGTTTCGCGTACCCCCTGGGGTACGCGTACCATCGGTTGGGAACCACTGGTCTCAGCTACTGACCTGAACACCATTTCCAACCGGTACTCCTTCGTGTGTGCTGACAACTCTTTCCATAATCCAGTCAATTACATAATTGAAAAGGATGGGGGATAGAACGTCACCTTGTTTTACTCCTGGGTCTACAGAAATGTTTTCAGACTCTTCACCGTAGGCCCGTACCCTCATCTGCCTGTCATAGCATGCTTTCGAAAGCTGTACAAAGTGCGAAGCTATTCTTTACTCTTCTAGGATACGCCAGTGAACGTCTCGCTCAACTGATTCGAACGCTGCTATGTAATCGATGAAGGTAAGGATTATCGGCAAACCATATCTATGGCACTGCTGTAACTGCAGCCTAAGGATAAAAATTTGCTCGGTACAAGAGGCCCTGGTTCGAAAGCTAGCTTGTTCTTTTCTCATTCTCTCTTGTCGGGCCTGTTTAAATATATTCAGGAAAAGAATGGCAAACTACTTTGCCGCACTATCAGTGAGAGTGATTCCACGGTTGTTCTTACATTCTGACTTGTCCCTCTTCTGAAGAGAGAAAGAAGGATTAAAACTTTCCAGTCCGTCAGCAAATTATTTTCGGTCTAAATCTTTGAGATGAGCTGGGGTAATTTAATCAGTAGCTATTTACAGTTCTGGAGGCAGACCGTCATCACCAGAAGACTTGTGGCTCTTCAGTGAACGAATTATATTTTTTCATCGATGTCGGGGGGGGGGGGGGGTTCGAGACAAACTTCATAAGGTGCTCGAAGGACCACTTGAAGGATTATCTGTGGATGATGTGACGAATTCAAGAGCTATTGAAAATATTCCTTTCATCTTGAAACTCTCACAGACAGGTCTGTTATTATCTGCCCGTCCTCAAGGCGAATGATCTCATCGAGTTATTACTTTCTTTCAGTAGCCTGTTTCAGTAATTGATAGAGTTTACGGGTGTTCTGTGCCTTAGATGTGACTAGTCTTAGTCACAGCTTTGTTGGGACTAGTCTACAAACTATTGAAAAGGAATAACCATTGATAAGTCATAAATAGTAATACATTTCCAGTCCATCAGGAAATTCTTTTGGTCTAAATTTGGTCAAATAGCGGTTTGAGTTGAGCTGCGACGATCCCATCAGCAGCAATATATAGTTCTGGGGGCAGACCGTCTTCACCAGGAGACTTGTGGCTCTTCAGTGAACGAATGGATATTTTTTCCATCGATATCAGGGGGTTCGAGACAAACTTCATAAGGGGCTCGAATGCCCACTGGTAGGGTTATCTCTGGATGATGTGACGAATTTAAGAGCTATTTGGAAAATTCCTTTCATCTTGATACTCTCGCAGACTCATCCATTTCTCTCAGTAGCCTGTTTCAGCAATTTATTGAGCTTACGGGTGTCGTGTGCCTTAGGCGCGACTAGTTTTAGTCACACCTTTGGTGGTACTAGTCTACAAACTATTGAAAAGGAATAACTGTTAATAAGTCATAAATAGTAATAAAAACTATTTCTAACAACTTCTATTTCCTTTCCGAGCAAGTTTGCCAACAGGAAAAGTAAGTGACCTAGAAGGGGAAAGGGTTTTGGTGGGGGGGTCAAATTATAGGCTATTGAATTTTTGTTCCTTTAGAAAGCAGTAAAACCCATTGTAGTAAATCTTAGTATGTAAGGAATTATTTTCTCGTTTACTATTTTCAATGTTCCTATATATTTTAAAATGAGCTGTAGTTGAGCTGACCTTCCTAATGTTAATTTGTATACCTAATATTTATTGCCATCTTGACATTTGGTGAGTTGTCCAATATTCAACTTTTGAGCGCAATCTTTGTTAGTTATTACATAAAAAAACTAGTTTTTTTAACTGAAAGTAAGGAGCGACATCAAAACTTAAAACGAACAGAAATTACTCCGTATATGAAATGGGTTGTCCCCTCCGTAATCCTTCGCTCTTTACGCTAAAGCTTTTAATTGTTTTAAAAAGCAGAATTGTGGCAAAGAGTCAAATTTTAGCGTAAAGAGCGAAGGATTGCGGAGGGGACAACCCATTTCATATACGGAGTAATTTCTGTTCGTTTTAAGTTTTGATGTCGCTCCTTACTTTCAGTTAAAAAAAAACTAGTTTTTTTTATGTAAATTCTGAACGTTTTTGAATTAATGCATGTTTGATTTTGGCTCTCCATGCATAAATTATTAAAATGAAATTTGCATATTAATTCCTTTTTTGGCTAAATGGCTTTCTCTTAGTTTTGATCAGACGATTTTGAGAAATAAGGGGTGGGGAAGGAGGCCTAGTTGCCCTGCAATTTTTCAGTTACATAAAAAGGCAACTATAGACTTTAATTTTTAATGAATGTTTTAATTAGCAAAAAATATACGTAACTTAAGAATTAACTTACGTAACAAACTTTTATATTCTTAAATTTTTATTATGTATATGAGGGGGTTTGTACCCTCGTTAGTACCTCGCTCTTTACACTAAATCGTAAGTTTTGTCCCAATTCTTTAAGAATGACCGCCGTAGAATAAATAGTTGAAATTACTGAAAATACTATATCATAAAGAGCGACGTATTTATCTCCTCCTAAATACCTCGCTATTTATGCTAAAGTATTTTTAGAACCCCTCATATGCGTAATAATCTCTGTTCGTTTTAAGTTTCAATGCTACTCCTTGCTTTCAATTGAAAAAACCTTTCCATGTTTATTTTTTCATTGTTTTTTTATAGTAATTTTAGAAAATCCTGCGCCCTTTTCATTGAATTTCTGTTCCCCCATGACATATTTCTCCAAGGAAAGATCCTCCCCTCAACCCTACCCCCAAAATCAAAAAAATCCCCCTGAAAACATCTGTACACTTCCCAATAACCATTATTATATGTAAACACTGGTCGAAGTTTGTAACTTGCAGCCCCTCCCCCAGGGACTGTGGGGGAGTAAGTTATTCCCAAAGACATAGTTATTATGGTTTTTGACTATGCGGAAGAAAATGGCTATCTCAAAATTTTGATCTGTTGACTTTGGAGAAAAAATGAGCGTGGGAGGGGACCTAGGTGCCCTCAAATTTCTTTGGTCACTAAAAAGGGCACTAGAACTTTTCATTTCCGTTAGAATGAACCCTCTTGCGACATTCTAGGACCACTTGGTCGACACAATGACCCCTGGAAAATTTGTCTTCTGGCAAAAAATACCAAATTCCACATTTTTGTAGATAGGAGCTTGAAATTTTTGCTATACGGTTCTCTGATACGCCGAATGCAATGGTGTGATTTTCGTTAAGATTCCATTACTTTTAGGGGGTGTTTCTCCCTATTTTCCAAAATAAGGCAAATTTTTTCAGGCTCGTAACTTTTGATGACAAAGATTAAATTTGATGAAACTTATATATTTAAAATCAACATGAAAATCCGATTTTTTTGATGTATATTTTAGCATCAAAATTCTGTTTTTTAGAGTTTCGTTTACTATTGAGCCGGGTCGCTCCTTACTACAGTTTGTTACCACGAACTGTTGGACCAATTAAACTGAATATCTATGCTATAATTTTTGAAATTAGAAAAGATAGAACCTTGGAATACCAGCATTTCTATCCGCATGATTATTCTGGCAAAAGATACCTGCTATTAGTAGATAATAATTGAGAACAAATTAGAGTTGATGTTGGTTTTATTAAACTCAATTTCTCCTCATTTTAATATTCTTTCTAATTAAAATTTTCTCTTAATTCTGCTCCCCCCCCCCCTAGATCCCGAAAAAAAAACCTTTATGGAATTTTCAGTGTTTTCATAAAAAAAGAAAAAGGCAATCAAATTTCTACCCTCTAGATTTTGAAACATGTATTTTGACACGCTCCCTCACCCCTAAATTTTCGTGAATTGATTCGAATGTAGTTATTCATTAGCTTTTTTATTGTGCTTTTAATCTCTAAATGAATTATTACCTTTATAGCCACAAAATCCTCCATTCGCATTTGCTTATTCTGTTTAAGAAATAAGTATTTTTATTCGTCTTTTCAGTCTTTTTTTTTTACTTTTCTCCGCACCTAAAAAAATGTGAAGAAACGCCAGACGGTGTGGTGGTTTTTTTGTTGACACTAGCTTCTTTTATCAGTCATATAAGTAAACCAAACGGGGTACTAAATATTATAATTTGTGTTTAGCATTTATTATGTTCAAATTTACTTACTTAGGTGCATCTGACTGTGCAGTATCACAGTATAAATATATTTAACGAACAGTAGCAAAAAGTTCAAAATAAACAGTTCAAAATAGGGATGAAACCTTTTTATTGACAGTGAACAGATATAAAATTTAACTGGATATTTCGAACAAATATACGGTGTTCATTTTGCCATTTGCCATTGCCATTTTTGCAACGTGCGTGAAGGCGAGGTCACGAAGTGTGGCTTAGTTTGGGTTGTTTTAGATGTGTTTCAAAAATCTTCAATGGAGAGTATGACTTTTTGCTACCTTTTGTATATGTTTATTCTGTGGTGCAGTTCCTTAAGCTGAAATAGAATAATCCAAACACAACTTACATTTAACTTACAAATTTCTGTGTTTTAAAAAAAATTCTAAGTCTATTCTGAGTCGCCATGAAATGTTCTAACAGTTTTTCAGAAATTTTCATTGCTTATAGAAAAACATGACTATGTAAGTACCCATGTAAAAAATAACATCAATCAAAAAGGATCACTTTCCACGCGGAAAACTTTCAAGTAGAATTAACTTAATTTTTTCGCATGTTGACCAATGGTCTGCGTTGCGCAGGTATCGATCTCCTGATTCAATTCCTTCAGCCGGGATTGTAATTGATGATTGGGGGCAAATCATCCGAAAAAGAAACGTACCGCTTCATTTCTAATTCAAGGCTTAAAAAACTTTTTCGCCAATGATGGCCAATGATCTGGATTACACAGGTCCCAATCTCCTGATTCAATACCTTTGGCTGGGAGTGCAATGCGTGATTAGGGACAGATCATCCGACAATTGCCTTCTCCCCCCCCCCCTCCAGATTTCTCTGGGTGTCCATTTAAAGCTGAGTTGACTCTGACTTAGCTTACAGAGTTACACCGTTGACCCCTATTCGAAACCAAACAACCAGCAACACCAGGAATCGAACCCCTTACCTCAAGGCTTGGAGCACGTCCATTCGGCACGATCCAGACTTGGAGCACGTCAAGTCTGGAGCACGATCCATTCGGCTAGGATGGCTCAACTCAATGCTGTTTCCAAATATAAACAATTGCCATATCTATTGGGTTTCAGTCTCCCTCTCCTAAAGGGGTCAACCCTAACCTATATTGAAAAGTATATTGTTTCGAGGTGCACGTAACCTAAAATTATACATCTCCATTTTGTTTATTTTTATTCGTCTATATATTCTTTCTATTTTTCAGGAGCCAAAAGAGTCAAAATCCAGCAAAGAAAAAAGTAAGGAGTGGAGCTCTGTTAAATTAGAAGGAGGAGAGGATGAAAAAGACAGAAGAAAACAAAAGAAATACGATAAAACCAAACATGTGGAACCTGAAAAGGAAGAATTTCGCATTGTTACTGACAAAGTAAAAGAACTGATAGAAAAGGACAAAGAGAAAGCTAAAGAGCTAGATAAAAATCATAAGAGTGACGAAAAAAGTAAAGAGAAGATGGAAAAAACCGAAAAATTTTCTAAACAAAAAACCGAGGAAAAGTCACATCTAGTAGAGAAGGAAAAGCCGAGTAGAGAAAAATTCACAGGGGCGAAGAATGAGCAAAAGAAAGATGATAGAAACTCTAAAAGTGAGGAAAAAAAGAATAGTGAACATAAAGAAAAAAGGAAAAAGGATAATGAATCCAAAAGCTCTGAAAAATTGATAAACATTAAGCATTCAACAGACAAAAAAGAAGTAAGAGACCAAGTTACAGTTGAGCAACAGGATATTGCGCCTAAAGTGAATACAGAATTTAGAGATATTATTAGAGAAGGTGTGACAGAGATTTTACTAGAGAATAAAGTGAAAGTGAAAAAAGACTCAACTACATATGTATCGGCGATTTCACTGAGCTCCACCTCCCAGGTCTTTAGCGGCTATAGCTCTCAGACACTGTCAATAGAACAGAAAAAGTTTAAAGCCCCAAGAGGTAACAAAGAGGTAAACAACAACCAAGAGGTAATTAATGGTAAACCATGTTCCGCCTCCAAAAATGAAAATGATACTAAAGTAGAGGGCAGAGACTCACCCCCATCAGCTGAGAATGTAATGAAATCTAAAAGATCTATCAAATCAAATGTAATTGAGAGAGAAAAAAAATTGGTGAAGAAGCAAGCGATCGCAGCTGCTACCCTGAAGAAACACTCATCTCTTTCAGGACCCTCAGCCTCGTTAGAAGAAGGCGAAACTGTTGATAATAAACCAACTTCAAGGATTTCTCTGTCTGCTCAGAAAGTCGAAAGAAGTGTACCTAGTGAGCAACCTGTAATACTGGCACATCTTCATGAGCTAGTGGACCTACCTCCACTACTATTGTCAGAAGATTCATCAGATGAAGAGGTGAAAAAATCTCCGAAATCGGTTCCGCGTGCTCGAAAGACCAGCTTGTTGGGTAAAACTAGCATGTTTTTTAGTAGTGATGATACTTTTGAGTCTGAAAATGACAAACCAACTTCTATTTTAGTAAAAGAGAGTCTGAACTCTCAGGTATTTAGCAGCGATAGCTGTCAGACACTGCCAACAGAACAGATAAGGTTTAAAGACCCAATAAGTATCAAAGAGGTAAACAACAACCAAAAGGTAATTAGCTGTAAACCATATTCCTCTAAAAATGAAAAAGATGTTAAAGTAGAGGGCAGAGACTCGGCCCCAGCAGCCCAAAATATCATGAAAACTAAAAGGACTATTACAACAAATGTTATTGAGAGAGAAAAAAAAATGGAAGATAAGAAGAAGCAAGCAATCTCATCATCTCTTTCAGGACCTTCAAATTCGTTAGAAAAAGGTGAAATTGTTGATAACAAGCAAACTACAATGATTTCTCTGTTCGCTAACCAAAACGATATAAGTAAGCCTAGTGGCATGCCTCCATTACTGGCTCACGTGCCTTCACTACTGCTATCAGAAGATTCATCAGATGAAGAGGTAAAAAAGTCACCAAAATTTATTCCACGTGTTCAAAAAACCAGCTTGTTGTGTAAAACCAGAATATTTTCTAGTAGTACTGATACTTCTGAGTCCGAAAGTGACGAGCCACCTTCTATTGTAGTTGAAGAGAGTCGGTGTCAGAAACGACCTCGATATGCCTCATCAGAGAGGTGTGTTTCGCGTATTAAAAGAGTCACATCCCTAAGAATACCTCCTGAAACTGTTACCACAGATCATAGAGACTACACTGAGACTAAACCTGCTGAGGTTAGGACAGATCTTGAGAAGGAGTTTGCTGATTCGTCTAGCCTGGCAAAAAATTATTCGGCGAAAAAAACGTCATCAAAAGATGTCATTGAAAAAGAAAAAAAATTGATGGATAAGAAAAGGCAAGAAAAAGGAGCAGCTAAGTTGAAAAAACGTTTATCATTTCTTTCAGAATCCTCAACCTCTTCGAATACGTCTTTCGCTTTAGTAAAACAGAGTCTGCCTCAGAAACGACCTCGAGATGCATCATCAGAGAGGTGTGTTCCACTTCTTAAAAGAGTCCCATCTCCAAGATTACCTTTTGAGCCGGTTATTAGGCAGGAACCCGTTACACCAGTTCACGAAGACTACCAGGAGACAAAACCTGATAGACTCCAGTGCAAAGATTACAATAGTGAGTTTTCTAACCCATATAGGTTCACGAAAGATCATTTGGAAGACTTAATGGAACTACAAAGGCGTGTTTCCTCAGTGTCTGATCCTAACACTGCCCAGAAAATTGTTGAGATTGTAGAGGAAACTGGATGTTTTGAATATACTGCGAAGACTTTTGATTTTAATGCTTCCAAACTAGACGTTGTGACTGTCCGTAAACTTAGAAACCTTTTGAGTTTTTGACCTATGGCTGCGATAGTTTTTTTTTAATTTTTGACTAATTTGTTTATTTATGCTTCTAAATTTTATTACGAATCTCGAATTAGGCTATAATTATTATATAATAAACTTTTTCCGTCCTTTTATGGATAGAATAATTTATTTTTGTTCGATTAGGAATATTCCCAAAAAAAGCCACAGATTTTTCTTTTGAATCCTGATGGAACTTTGACCTTGGACTAACCAGAGTCTCACTGTGTACTTGGTGAGAACTAAATTATTATTATTTTAACTGTCTTAAGTATAGGGTCCTTCAGACCAACATCAGATTGTTCTAAACGTGCTGAGGCCAACGCAACTTCACCGGTTCAGCCTCCAACCTCATTTATATAAACCTCTACTCTTTATCCCTTCCCATGAAGTTCCCTTTCACTTTAAATAATTTCTTCCCACCCTTCAGGGACGACCTGCTTCTTATTTTGTGTCTGATGGATGACCAAATAGCCCAATACTTGGCACTCTGTCAATCAGTCCTTGGCAATCTATCATCCGTAAAACGTTACATTACAATCTTTACCTTTTTTTCATTTTAGTTCTAAAAATTGACATCGAATGATATTTTTCGTACAGCTTATTAGTTTATTGACGATAGTTGATCTCTGTCAGTATTTCTTGATAATGCCTCCTAAAAACCTTTAATCTTACACTACCTTTCAAAGCGCCCATATTTCAGAGTCACGCTTGAACACTGTCATGACAGTGACTTCCAATATAGTAATCTTAGTTTGTAGAGTTATTTTTGTTGTCTTCTAATTTTTTTTAACTGCAGAAAGAGCAGTAGTTTTCTTGCAGAACATCCCCCCTTCACGTCCCCAATCTCCCATTCCACCACAGGATGCTCTATGTTATATCAAACAGTTCGTGGTAACAAACTGTAGTAAGGAGCGACCCGGCTCAATAGTAACCGAAACTCTAAAAAATAGAATTTTGATACCAATAGCTACATCAAAAGAATTGTATTTTAATGCTGATTTTAAATATATAAGTTTCATCAAATTCAGTCTTACCAATAAAAAGTTACGAGCCTGAGAAAATATGCGTTTTTTTAGAAAATAGGGGAAAACACGCACTGAAAGTCATAAAATCTTGACGAAAATCACATCATCAGATTTAGCGTATGAGAGAACCCTACCGTAGAAGTTTCAAGCTCTTATCTACAAAAATGTGGAATTTTGTACTTTTTGCTAGAAGGCAGATCACGGGTGCGTGTTTATTTGTTTTTTTTTTGTTTTTTTTTTCCAGGGGTGATCGTATCGACCCAGTTGTCCTAGAATGTTGCAAAAGGGCTCATTCTAACGAAAATGAAATGTTCTAGTGCCCTTTTTAAGTGAACAAAAAATTGGAGGGCACCTAGGCCCCCTCCCACGCTAATTATTTTCCCAAAGTCAATGGATGACAATTCTGAGATAGTCATTTTATTTAGAGTAGCTGAAAAACCTTATAACTATGTCTTTGGGGACTACTTACTACCCCACAGTCCCCGTGGGAGGGGCAACAAGTTACAAACTTTGACCAGTGCTTACATATAGTAATGGTTATTGGGAAGTGTACAGGCGTTTTCAGGAGGATTTTTTGGTTGGGGGGAGGGGTTGAGAAGAGGAGGATATGCTGAGGGAACTTTCTATCGAGAATTTGTCATGGGGAAGAAAATTGTCATGAAGGGAACGCAGGATTTACTAGCATTATTTAAAAAAACAATAAAAAAATAAATATGAAAAAGTTTTTTTCAGCTGGAAGTAAGAAACAGCATTAAAACTTAAAACAAACAGATATTACCCATATGAGGGGCTCACCTCCTCCTAATACCTCGTTCTTTACGCTAAAGTATTTTTAGTAATTTCTACTATTTATTCTACGGCTTTTGTGATTCAGGGGTCATTGTTAATGAATTGGGACAAAATTTAAGCTTTAGTGTAAAGAGCAAGGTACTGACGAGGGGGCGAAGTCCCTCATATATGAAATAAAAACATGAGAATACAAAAGTTCTTTACGTAAGCTAATTTATAAGTTACGTAAATCTTTTACTAATAAAAAGATTCGTAAAAAATTAAAAGTTCTAGTTGCCTTTTTAATTAACCAAAAAATCGGAGGGCAACTAGGCTTCCTCCCCCGCTCCTTTTTTCTCAAAATCATTCGATCAAAATTATGAGAAAGCCATTTAGCCAAAAAAAAAATATGCAAATTTCATTTTAATTATTCCTCTGGGGAGAGCCAAAACCAAAACATGCATTTATTCAAAAACATTCAGAAATTAAATTAAACAAAACAAGTTTTTTTAAATGAAAGTAAGGAGCGACATTAAAACTTAAAACGAACAGAAATTACTTCGTATATGAAAGAGGCTGCTTCCTCATCAACGCCCCGCTCTTTACGCTAAAGTTTTTTACTGTTTTAAAAAGAAGAATTGAGAGAAAGAGTCAAGAATTGAAAGAGTCAAGAGTCAGAATTGAGAGAATTGTGAAGTACTGTTTAAATTGATCAAATACCAGAGAAAACAGACATTTTAACCGTTTTCAGCAAAAAAGATCCTCTTTCTAGAATGTGTTTGTTTTTTATATTCTCAACTCCGTAAAAACACTGCTCGGACATGCAGCGTTCAAAATCGAGCTTTTAGTATTTACACCCAAAGCTCACACTGTCCTTGTTCATTTCGTTTGCACCTAGCATTACGCTTAAGTCGTTCAAAGCGTCTCAACCGTTCTCCTCTTGCCTACGTTCAAGTTAGAACGTCAGTAACAGGATATAACGCTGTAGTTTTTAGAAACTCTTGCGGTGTCTCATATGGAACTATTGTTCCACTACCTAATTTCACTGGAACTTTACGTTTCCGGGTTAATTCATGACCTCTAAAACTACATTTATTAAATAATTCTGAGCTGTGAATGCAATTATGAAGTACCATATGACACCTACAACGTGTACTTTTGTTAAAAAAAGCTTGCTTTTTTTATTTAATGTTTATCTTTAATATCTTAAAAAAGCTTGCTTTTTTTATTTAATGTTTATCTTTAATATCTTAAGTATTTAATATATTTTTCATTTAATTTCACAGGTTGAAACAAGAATGACGCATGGCAAAGTACACGGGAATATGGGTTATATATTTGCATACTAGGGGGGGGGGGGGTAAACTACAGTGGAGCTGCAGTCAAAATATGTTGACTCACATTATGAAGTAGGTCTAAGAATCGTTTTTTAACACATTTCTTTCTCAGCCGCCTCAATTCTATACTAATAAAAATTTAAGGAGGGGGCAAGTTTTTCTTCTTTTTTCCATCAAAATACCAAGTAAAAATTTATTTTTGAAATCCAGGGATGGGGAAAATCCAGGAGGCAAATACCCCTCCCCCCTTTGATTGGCGCCACTGGAATTAGTTCCAAATTGCAACAAAAGTGTAATACCGTTCAATACTTGGGAGTTTAGGTTCTTAGATCTCTGTAGGTCTGAATTCCTTCGGAAATGCCCTATGGGACAGTCTAGACCAAGTATCAAATAATTTCTTAATCTAGCTTAAAACGCTAGTTTCTCCCTCCAACTTCCCCCAATGTAAACAGTTCTGGTCGGGATTTAAAAGAAGAGCTCTGACACATGAATTCCTTACAAACATCAAATTTCATTAAGATCCGTAAATTAAAAATACCTGAATTTTTCTATTTTTTCCGAATTAACCCCCCCCCCACTCAACTCCCCCAAAGAGAGCGGATTCAGTCCGGTTATGTCAATCACGTATCTAGGACTTGTGCTTATTCTTCCCACCGAGTTTCATCCCGATCTCTCCACTCTAAGCGTTTTCCAAGACTTCCTGTTCCCCCCCCCAAAACTCCCCCAATGACATTGGATCCGGTCGGGATTTAAAATAAAAGGTCTCAGCTACGAAGTCCTTCTAAATATCAAATTTCAAATTCTCTCGTTTGTAAGTTAAAAATACCTCATTTTTTCTAATTTTTCCGAATTACCCTGCTACGACTGCCGAATTTCATCGTCCTAGCTTATCTGGAAGTGCCCAAACTAGAAAAACGGGGACCGACAGAAAGACCGACAGAAATTGCGATCGCTATATGTCACTTGGTAAATACCAAGTGCCATTAAAAACGAGCTGGGATTAATTAAAAAATTATCTGGTCGAAGTAAAGAGCGAATTTGAAGCTTAAAACGATCAACAATTTTAAAGTTACTTAATGAATTATAGTTTTTCTCCAAATTATTGGGGGGTCAACTTACCCCCCCCCCCCCAAGGACGCCACTGCCTGCGGGCTAATGTGCTTTTAGTCAAAATAAAAGGGTTAAGAATTGAACCTCAATAATTGCTTCAGTTTTATTCTTCACTGTCAAAACAGAACTTGGTTTGGATTCTAGAGATTTCTTGGCTTTAATTCTAGAGATTTGTTTTTTTGTTTTTGTTATGTTTCTTGTTTTGTTTTCTATTATCCCATTCATTTTTTTTCTTAATTGATTATCATACTCCTATTTTGGTGATCTTGTTTCCTGATCTTACGTCATCCTGCCTAGCTTTTTTCTTGGTTCAATCAAAGTGTTTAGAGCTTATGTTAAAAGTGCATAAAAGTCAAAAGTGCTTTACTGAAATTTCTTTCTGCTGGCATTTTCCTGCTAAATAGGACATTTTTCGGCCAAATAGGAGATTTTTCTGCTGAGTAGGGCATTTTCCTGCTAAATAGGACATTTTTCGGCCGAATAGGAGATTTTTCTGCTGAGTAGGGCATTTTCCTGCTAAATAGGACATTTTTCGGCCGAATAGGAGATTTTTCTGCTGAGTAGGGCATTTTCCTGCTAAATAGGACATTTTTCGGCCGAATAGGAGATTTTTCTGCTGAGTAGGGCATTTTCCTGCTAAATAGGACATTTTTCGGCCGAATAGGAGATTTTTCTGCTGAGTAGGGCATTTTCCTGCTAAATAGGACATTTTTCGGCCGAATAGGAGATTTTTCTGCTGAGTAGGGCATTTTCCTGCTAAATAGGACATTTTTCGGCCGAATAGGAGATTTTTCTGCTGAGTAGGGCATTTTCCTGCTAAATAGGACATTTTTCGGCCGAATAGGAGATTTTTCTGCTGAGTAGGGCATTTTCCTGCTAAATAGGACATTTTTCGGCCGAATAGGAGATTTTTCTGCTGAGTAGGGCATTTTCCTGCTAAATAGGACATTTTTCGGCCGAATAGGAGATTTTTCTGCTGAGTAGGGCATTTTCCTGCTAAATAGGACATTTTTCGGCCGAATAGGAGATTTTTCTGCTGAGTAGGGCATTTTCCTGCTAAATAGGACATTTTTCGGCCGAATAGGAGATTTTTCTGCTGAGTAGGGCATTTTCCTGCTAAATAGGACATTTTTCGGCCGAATAGGAGATTTTTCTGCTGAGTAGGGCATTTTCCTGCTAAATAGGACATTTTTCGGCCGAATAGGAGATTTTTCTGCTGAGTAGGGCATTTTCCTGCTAAATAGGACATTTTTCGGCCGAATAGGAGATTTTTCTGCTGAGTAGGGCATTTTCCTGCTAAATAGGACATTTTTCGGCCGAATAGGAGATTTTTCTGCTGAGTAGGGCATTTTCCTGCTAAATAGGACATTTTTCGGCCGAATAGGAGATTTTTCTGCTGAGTAGGGCATTTTCCTGCTAAATAGGACATTTTTCGGCCGAATAGGAGATTTTTCTGCTGAGTAGGGCATTTTCCTGCTAAATAGGACATTTTTCGGCCGAATAGGAGATTTTTCTGCTGAGTAGGGCATTTTCCTGCTAAATAGGACATTTTTCGGCCGAATAGGAGATTTTTCTGCTGAGTAGGGCATTTTCCTGCTAAATAGGACATTTTTCGGCCGAATAGGAGATTTTTCTGCTGAGTAGGGCATTTTCCTGCTAAATAGGACATTTTTCGGCCGAATAGGAGATTTTTCTGCTGAGTAGGGCATTTTCCTGCTAAATAGGACATTTTTCGGCCGAATAGGAGATTTTTCTGCTGAGTAGGGCATTTTCCTGCTAAATAGGACATTTTTCGGCCGAATAGGAGATTTTTCTGCTGAGTAGGGCATTTTCCTGCTAAATAGGACATTTTTCGGCCGAATAGGAGATTTTTCTGCTGAGTAGGGCATTTTCCTGCTAAATAGGACATTTTTCGGCCGAATAGGAGATTTTTCTGCTGAGTAGGGCATTTTCCTGCTAAATAGGACATTTTTCGGCCGAATAGGAGATTTTTCTGCTGAGTAGGGCATTTTCCTGCTAAATAGGACATTTTTCGGCCGAATAGGAGATTTTTCTGCTGAGTAGGGCATTTTCCTGCTAAATAGGACATTTTTCGGCCGAATAGGAGATTTTTCTGCTGAGTAGGGCATTTTCCTGCTAAATAGGACATTTTTCGGCCGAATAGGAGATTTTTCTGCTGAGTAGGGCATTTTCCTGCTAAATAGGACATTTTTCGGCCGAATAGGAGATTTTTCTGCTGAGTAGGGCATTTTCCTGCTAAATAGGACATTTTTCGGCCGAATAGGAGATTTTTCTGCTGAGTAGGGCATTTTCCTGCTAAATAGGACATTTTTCGGCCGAATAGGAGATTTTTCTGCTGAGTAGGGCATTTTCCTGCTAAATAGGACATTTTTCGGCCGAATAGGAGATTTTTCTGCTGAGTAGGGCATTTTCCTGCTAAATAGGACATTTTTCGGCCGAATAGGAGATTTTTCTGCTGAGTAGGGCATTTTCCTGCTAAATAGGACATTTTTCGGCCGAATAGGAGATTTTTCTGCTGAGTAGGGCATTTTCCTGCTAAATAGGACATTTTTCGGCCGAATAGGAGATTTTTCTGCTGAGTAGGGCATTTTCCTGCTAAATAGGACATTTTTCGGCCGAATAGGAGATTTTTCTGCTGAGTAGGACATAGCGCTATTTAAGTTTTTTAAGTTCATAGTACTTATATCTGATTATAAAGTTGTTATTTTTTTAATATAAAAAGATAGGAATGTTTTGGGTGACCAATCTGCTAAGATATTTAATTTTTTGGCAAGAAAAGATGTAACTTTCTAGGTTTTTTTTCTGGAAAATTGAATTTTATTCGAAATTCCTATTCTATTGTCTTTTCCTAGCTATATTGTAATTGTTACTTTTTTTTATTTTAGCCTTAAATGAGCCTCCATTCATTATTAAAGAGGCTGGGTATGGCAGTTTTCGATTCCAAATTGATGTTCATTATAAAAATCCAGATAAAAAGGAGAACAGCTTTATATATGATTTACTGCTAAAACCTGATTCCAACTATGGCCATTATAAGCAACAGACCCTTTTTTTCGTACGGCCTTCTAGGGACTGGAAGAAGACCCTTCTACAAGGGGGTGCTGTAAGTTCATTTTATTTACTTAGTTTTTTTTTTATTATTCATTAGAATAAGGTTACATGACGATTAATGACCGATAATGACCTAGACCTGACAATGTCAAGACAATGGTTAAGACAATGACCAAGATATTCGTGAGAGTGCATAGTGTGTGGAAATGTAAGCAGACATTAACTATAAGATGGGCACTTCAGATCTATTATGAAAATTTTTGGAAATCACTTTTTGCAAAATATTCATTAATTTTTAAACCCTAAGAAATTTTAACTATAAAAACAATAAAATTTATCAAAAAATACAAACTTGAAATTCTTTGTTAATTAACACAAAAAAGGGAAAATAATGTTTTTACTTGAGACTGACAAGAATTTTAGGATTTTAGCCTTAATTCTTGACATTCAATGGACAGTGAAAATGAATTCAATTTTTTTTTTTAATTGGCTTAATAATAATTTGCATAACTAAGCCCATTAAAAACAACAACAACTGGGAATTCAGTTTTTAATACAAAAGGCTATATGTAGCTGCACAGTATTTGGTAGTACTACCAATTAAAAATAGAGAAATGTGGATAAAGAGTCAGCAGAAAATAAATCAAAATTATTTATCGCCAAAAAGCTTCTACTGTGGTATAAAAAAGGTATTCTGACAAAAATACTTCAAATATTTATAAATATTAAAACATTTGTTGAGACTATCAAAATAATTTTTATAATTCTATTTTATAAGATTGTTGAACTATTTCTAGTTGGTACTAGGTAGGTATGCAAAACATAGGCTGGTTAAAAAAAATTATGACTAACTTTATGATCAAGCATTTGGATGGTATTAATTTAGCACAAGTAATGGAAATAGGCGTGCATTTTTTTTTTCTCGAACATGTATACTTAACATTGAAGTTTTTTATTTTATTACCTTACTTAGTTACTTAACTTTATAGACTGGCGTAAAAGCTTTACTTGGGTGCATATACTTCTTTTTCTCATGGGTGCATACTTAACTTTAGGCTTATGGCCTTGTTGAACTTACTATACTTTCCGGGTTTTAGAACTCTATGGTGCGTGTGAAAACCTTGTATCTGCAATTATATATTTTTCGTATACTTAACGTTATATATGTTAGAACGTTATGTGTGTTGTGTTGTAACGTTATATGTGTATACTTAACGTTACGGGTTCTGATTTTGTGGTCTTACTTGATTGCTTAGCTTTAAAACCCGTGTTAAACTTTACACTCGGGCTTATATATTTTCTTGTCATGGGTGGATATAAATTGCACGTTTTTTTTTAATGTTCATGGTCTTACTTAACTTACTTTACCTTCCTGACTTCAAAGTTCTAAACATTTAAAGAAATATTTAACTTTTTGAGTATTTTTTGGAGGGGGAGGAGAGGATAGATTCCCTACTGGGGATTAAACCCGTATCATCCTCGTTGTACAGACATGATTAATTTATTTTCAAACAAAGTTTAAGACGAATATTAGCTTTGTGACGCCTCGAATCGGGCCCAAAATTGTTTGTCAATATACAGGATATGTAGACGGGGCCAGACAGACCTCAGTGTTGACGTCAAATTAAAATAAGTTTGGCTAGTGACATTGGTCTTCATAGCCATATATTCAAGAAGAACGAAGGTTCAAAGTGTATTTAGGAGGATTGAAGGATATTTCTAAAGAAACAATGAAATGCTTCAAAAGTAACGTTGATTTTCGCCCAAAACCTCTGCTGTAGACCCATAACTGACAATCATACCTCGGTCTCCGCCTGTACAAAATGGATCTAAGCGTACCCACCCTACAAATTCCACCTCCCAAGAAACCTCCCTGTGAATCTTGATAGTTTCGGATATTTACTAGGAGGGAAAGTGAAAATTCTACCCATCTGTTTAAGTCAGAGACAACGCTATAATGTTTCCTATAGTAAAGAACTACCAGGTTTCAATGTATTGTTATTTATTTATGTTTTCCCGGACGTACTTCATATGAAAGGAGTTGCCCTATAAACTTTGGATGGGGCTCATTTGATTGCGAATTAAAAGTGGCGAGGGCTGTAAGGCATGCAGGTTGCCTATTGTTAAGATGTATGGTTTTATTAGAAGGGTGGTCGTATAAACTTTGGGGGGGGGGGGTAATTCAATTTAAAGCGAAATTTAATTTCCCTTTTAAGATTCAAAAGCTATCGGAAAGCAATCACCCCTCTCCCACGCTCTTTTAATCACATCCGAATGTATCAGATCAAAATTTTGACATAGCTATTTTATTCAAACTAGTCAAAAAGTTAAATAACTGTGTCTCTGGGAATGACAGCTCCCCCCTCTCCCTCGTGCAGCCCTTGGTTCAAGGGAAGTAAGTTATGCAAGTAGTTCATTGTTAAAATTAGTTCATTTAGTTCAGTAGTTCTTTTTACCAAACAGTTTGTGGTAACGAACTGTAGCAAGGAGCGACCCGGCTCAATAGTAACCGAAACTAAAAAAATGGAACTTTGATACCAATAGTTACATCAAAAGAATTGCATTTTGATGCTGATTTTAAATCTATAAGTTTCATCAAGATCAGTTATACCCATCAAAAGTTAAGAACCTGAGAAAAATTCGCCTCATTTTAGAAAATAGGAGGAAACATCCCCTAAAAGTAATACAATCTTAACGAAAATCACACCATCAGATTAAGCGTATCAGAGAACCTTATTGTAGAAGTTTCAAGCTCCTATCTACAAAAATGTGGAATTTCGCATTTTTTGCCAGAAGACAGATCACGGATGCGTGTTTATTTGTTTTTTCGTTTGTTCTTTTGTTGTTTTTTCCCCAGGGGTGATCCTATCGACTGAGTGGTCCTAGAATGTCGCGAGAGGGCTCATTCTAACAGAAATTAACAGTTCTAGTGCCCTTTTTAGATGACCAAAAAAATTTGAGGGCACCTAGGCCCCCTCCCACGCTCATTTTTCTCCAAAAGTCACCGGGTCAAAATTCTGAGATAGCCATTTTATCACCGACGAAAAACCTAATAACTATGTCTTTAGGGGACGACTTACTCCCCCGCAGTCCCCGTGGGAGGGGCTGCAAGTTACAAACTTTGACCTGTGTTTACATATAGTAATGGTTACTGGGAAGTGTAAAGACGTTTTCAGGGGGATTTTTTTAGTTTAGGGGGGAGAGTTGAAGGAGGGGTTACGTGGGAGGATATTTCCATGGAGGAACTTCTCATGGGGGAAGAGAATTTCAATAAAGGGGGCGCAGGATTTTCTAGCGTTATTTGAAAAAACAATGAAAAAATAAATGTGAAAAGTTTTTTCTACTGAAAGTGAGGAGCAGCATTAAAACTTAAAACGAACAAAAATTATTACGCATATGAGGGCTTTACCTCCTCGTTATGCCTCACTCTTTACGCTAAAGTATTTCTAGTAGTTTCAACTATTTATTCTACGGCCTTTGTGATTCAGAGGTCATTCTTAAGGAATTGGGACAATATTTAAGCTTTAGTGTAAAGAGCGAGGTATCGAAGAGGGTTGAACCCCCTCTTATACGCAATAAAAACATACGAATATAGAAGTTCGTTACGTAAGTTAATTCGTAAGTTATGTATATTTTTTACGAATGAAAACGTTCGTAAAAAATTAAAAGTTCTAGTTGTCTTTTTAAGTAATCAAAAAATTGGAGGGCAACTAAGCCTCCTCCCTCGCTCCTTTTTTCTCAAAATCTTCCGATTAATTGCAATTAATTAATATGCAAATTTTGTTTTAATTATTTATGTGCGGAGACGCAAGATCAAAATATGCATTAATTCAAAAACGTCCAGAAATTAAATAAAAAAAACAAGTTTTTTTCAATGAAAGTAAGGAGCAACATTAAAACTTAAAACGAACAGAAATTACTCCGTATATGAAAGGGGCTTTTCCTACTCAACGCCCCGCTCTTTACGCTAAAATTTCTTACTGTTTTAAAAAGTAGAGTTAAGAGAAAAAGTCAAACTTTAGCGTAAATAGCGAGGCGTTGAGGAGGAAAAGCCTCTTTCATATACGGAGTAATTTCCGTTCGTTTTAAGTTTTAATGTTGCTCCTTACTTTCATTAAAAAAACTTGTTTCTTTATTTAATTAAATAAAAAGAGCATTCTTGATCATGGATCTCTCATTAACGTTTAGAGTGTAAAAATGAAACTGTAGGGCAATTTTGAGAGGGATGCCGAATACAATCGAAACATGTTTTGCCCTTGCCGGTTGTGAAAAGAGCAACATTAGCGATATCCAAGTTATGCCTGATGGTATTAGGTTTAAACTTCCTATATGTGTTGAGGGAAAGTTGAAGAGAGACTGGAGGGTAACTAGGCCCCTCTTTTTACCCTGTTTATATCCCCCTCCTTTGTAACTGTTATTGTTAAACTTTGTACTGTCATTTTGTTCAATCTAGTCAAAGGGTCTAATTGTTAGGGAGAGGGCAGATGCCTCAAAGCATGCATTTTAAAGCCAAAATATCCTAACTCTCATTGAGATTTCAGATAAATACAAAATTAGCTCTAAAGAAGGGTTGAAGTAGAAATTAATATACAATCCCTTTTGATTTTTAGGAAAGTTTTTGGTCTACGCTGTTATTATAAAAGTAAAGAGTAACATTAGAAATCCCAAGGGATTGGAGACCAACCAGCTCCTATCCTAAAACTCTTTTTAATATCTGGTTCTTTTGTCTGATCTACATTTTGTAGTACTTACTTAGCGTTTTCTTTGTGGCTGCTCAATCTTGCGTGCTGGGGAATTTTCCAAGATGGGGGGGGGGGGTCCGTTGGGAATATGCTGGCTTTTGTACAATATAAACAGCTGGGCCTGCTAGTTTCATGCTAAACAATAAGAATATATTGTAGAGAACTTTCAACGAAGTCGCTGAACTGCCAGTGTGGCACTTACCTGTGGCAGACCTGCCAGCAGTGTATTTAACTCCGACCATCGGGACGTTTTTATGAGCGATTTTTTTTTATTAAAAAAATATAGTACACATTAAGAATATATGCTTTTAAGTCTAGAACTGAAATGGACCTTGTTTAATTTTAGCTACCTCTGTGTGAATCTAAAGATGTAATCGTCAGGGAGATAGAAGAAACATCAGATTCAGACTCACTGTCAAGTTTGGACGAAGAAATGAAGCCCCCAAAGGTATAAACTTTAGGCTTTTTCCTATTATTAAATAATTTTGGTATACAAATCTGTAATATAGGCATTATAGACAGATTTGTATGGAGAAAAATTACCCTAATGTAGTAGTCAAACTTTTAAATTTTGTTTGCTGCCAAAATTTGTTGTGAATGGGTAAGCCCTTTCCCAGCTTAAATAGGGCTACTTTTCACATAACTCTTTCTTAATAGCACAACCATGCACTTTATTCCTTCAGATAATACCAACAATAGATTACAAGGGTCCCACTCCTTGGACCCCCCGTCAAAACCATTTCTAAAATCGATGAAATTGAACTCCTTTAAGAGGGGTCTCCCG
Source organism: Artemia franciscana (assembly GCF_032884065.1). Classification (NCBI taxonomy): domain Eukaryota; kingdom Metazoa; phylum Arthropoda; class Branchiopoda; order Anostraca; family Artemiidae; genus Artemia; species Artemia franciscana. The sequence goes on from NW_027062611.1 coordinate 22,996, forward strand.
TCGTTGTTTTTATTTCCAGTTAGAATTAGTATCTCTCTACCTCTTCATCTCTCGTGGCTTGTAGAAAGTCTAAATTTCTTGGCTGTAGTATGTAATATTCTATCTATTTTAGTAAGAATAACTTGTTTTAGTAAGAATAAGCAAAGACACTTCAAGTAACCCAGGTTGTCTTGATATTTTCTCCTGGTAGTTTTTCAATTAAGGTAAAAAATGCCAAAATCTGAGTCTTAAATGATTTTGATTTAGTTTAATCGTTAAATAATACATGATCAGGGAGGTCAATTGCGGCAGAGGTGCCTCCTAGATTTTTGTAGCCCTCCCCCTTTAGATTTTAAAAACAGTTGTTTTAATTAAAAAACAAATGTAAAGCAGAAATTGATTCCTCCCTAGATTTTGAGAAGTATATTTTCTTTCGTAAAAAAAGTCCTTGCCCACCCCTCCCACGCACACACAATTTCTGTGAATTGGTGACCTTGATCATGATCACCTGATTCTCAATAATCTTTCTTCGGTGCTAGAAATGAGTTGACAGAAGAAAAGGCCTAATAAAAACTTTATTGATTGGCTTAATATGAAATGTTGGTCAAAATTTTGTTCTATTTTAGGTAACATATTACGTCATTTGATGGATATACTGTAGATATCCACCCAAATAGTGTTTCTTTAGAAAAATCTAAGTAGATCTGTGCCCCACCCCCTAAATTTTGAAAAAAAAGTCTTTTTTCTTGGTAGAGGGGTAATAATGTTAATTGTTGTTTTCTTTGAAAAGGTTAAAAATCTGACCCCCTCTAGAATTAGAATTTTTCGTGCTTTCCTTGAAAGTAAAAAAAATCCTGCCCCCCGCTTTTGGGGAATTGATACCCTAAACCCTACCCGACCAGTTTATAAAACAGGAAGCTATGACAGTATAAAGTTGAAAACATTATCCTCTACTGGGGCCAGTATTACTTGCTTTACTTTTGACAATAACTAGACGCTTCTTGGCCTCACCCAACATCCACAATTTCTCCAACAGAAGTTTTCCTTGAGGCACGTCATGTGCAACGGCTTTGACATCGTACTCCCAATCACTGTCCCAGAGCCAACCAAACAGGTGTAAGCCTCAAAGTGGTTCCAAGTTGCCAGGTCGCCAATTTTTTATTGCTGATCACCAATCTTTCTTCTTACCACCAGATCAACGTTTCCAAGTTTCAAGCGGGCGTGCTTCAAAAGTGGACTTCGAGATGCATCAGTAGTCTTAACGTCAGAGAAAATGGCCCTGCCACACACGCGCTCGTCTCATTGCAATATCCAAGACTGTGTACTGATGTTTAAAGCGCTCACGTATTTTCTTGTTTGATACTCGTTTATGGAGCTGGACGTGTATAATACGACGAAGACAGTCATGATCAAAGATATCCAGCTTACTACTATTTTGAGCTTTGACAGCCCATGTTTCGCACCCATATAGGAGAGTATTTCTGACGATCGCCTCGTAGACTCTATTTTTCGTAGTAATGCTTGTTTTGCGATATATCCATAGTGGTTTATTGTGCTGAACAAAACTGGCAGAGGCTAGGCAAATATACGTTTCAATTTCTTGATCAGACTTCCACTCCGAAACCATAAAAGATCCGAGGTAAGCAAATTCTATAGGCTGCTCAGTGCTCATGCCATCGAGGGATATAGAAGGAGGACTCTGAGGATTGACACACATCACTTTGTTCTTTCTTGGATTAATTCTTCATCCAACCATTTTGGAGCACTTTGTCCGTCATCATTTGGGCTTTCAGTGGATCACATTCAGCGAGGGCAATATTGTCAGCATAGTCTAAGCCAGTGGTTCCCAAACTTTTTCGGTCCGCGTACCCCTAGTCAAGGCCCAAAAAGTTTGCGTACCCCTTTCTTGAGAATCGTTGTTTTACTTTTTTCTTAACTAAAATCAGATTTTCAAAAACACGAGATTTATTGTCCAATATGACGGTGCTTAAATGTACGTACAAAATCAATGAGAAACTTGAGGCTGCTTTTTTGCTAAAATATTATCAAATCTTGGCTCGATGTCACTAACGGCAATTATAAGGTCATTTTGTACACTCAGTCTGTTTCTGTGTTTGGTTTTGATCAATGACATTGCCGAAAATGACACTTCACAAAGGTAAGTGGATCCGAATGGTAACAAAGCAGACATGGCGATTTCACTTAGTTCCTTGTATTCTCCTTTCACCTCCAGCCAAAACTGGGAAACAGTTACATTTTGAAATTTCAGTTCTAAGGCGCGATCACAGGCAAGTTCGATCAGATTCTCTGTAAGCTTGTCACTAAGACCGGAGCTTGAGGTCACGTCTTCAACAAATGGATTTTGGATCCAATCCTGCGTTCTATCTTGGTTCATAATCGATGGGAAATATGACACAAGTTCATCTAGCAACTTTGTCAGATGCTCCCGAATACAATCACAGATTGTGTTGAGGTTATCAATTTCACTATCGTCCGCAAACTTGTCAAGGGTCGGGAAGACACTAGCGCTGTTTCTTTGAACCTTTTTAAGCCAGAACTCCAATTTCTTGATGAAAGCACACATCTTCGAATTCAGGGAGAGTTCGTCCGTCCGGAAACCTTGCATTGACAGATTCAGTCATTCAGTTTGTCGAAAATATCCGCAAGATAGGCCAGCCTGCAGACCCAGTCCTGGTTTTCAAAAAGTGAACTGAATGCAGATTTTTGCTCCAGAAGAAACATATGAACTTCTTGTCGAAGCTCGAAAAGTCTGTTTAAAATCTTCCCACGAGACAACCAGCGAACTTCTGTGTGCAGAAGTAAATGTTGATGTTCTGAACCCATCTCTTGGCACAGCAACTTGAACATTCTTGAGTTCAGTGGTCGGGCTTTGATGAAGTTGATCACTTTTACAGCCTCGTTGAGGGTCTCGTGCAGATGTGCGTTCATCCTTTTCGATGCAAGAGCTTGCCTGTGAATGATGCAGTGCAACCACTTCACCTTTGGATTTTTCTTCCTTATCCAGGCCATGAGCCCATTATTCTTCCCTGTTAGGGCGGCATCTCCATCACTTCAAACTGATAGACACCAGTCCCACAAGATGCCCCCTTCTGCGAAGAATTTGTCAATCACCTTGAATATTTCTTCTCCTGTTGTTCTTGACTGTAGGTTTTGACAAAACAGAATATTTTCTCTTATGTCAGAACAATCTTGATATCGAACAAATACGATCACCTGGGCTTCACCTGACACATCCGTGCTTTCGTCAAGCTGTAACGCAAACATCTTCGTCAACTTTATTTGCTCAATAGCCTGCATGACAATATCGCTTGCAATGTCTTCTATCCTTCTTGAAATGGTATTGTTCGACACAGGTATAGACTGAAGGGCAGTAGCAGTTTTCGTGTCAAACATTATTTCACTGACTTTCACTAGTGCTGGTAATATCAGACATTCGGCGATGGTGTGCGGTTTTTTCTGTTTCGCAACTAAATATGAAACAGCATACGAAGCCCGGAGAGCCTTTGAAGAAACTGATGCCACTTTTGCAATTTCCAAACAGTTACTAGCGAATGCTTCTTGTTTACGCTTGAAAAACTCTATGGGCTTACCGACATGAGAAGGGTGCACAGTACTGAGATGCCGGTTCATATGCGCAGGTTTCATGGAACTGTTGGCCATGACTTGACCACAAAGAACGCACTGTGCATTCACTGGATCAGACTTTGTCGCACTAAATCCGAGCCCTAGGTATTCTGACAAATATCGACGCACTTTGACCGATGATTCGTCATATTTCTTCTTCTTAGGTGCAGGTTCAGAGTTTTGGGTACCATCATTCGGCTTCTTGTTATTCCTGATCAGGAATCTATCCATCTTTGTTTGCAACCACAATTCACGAACTTCGTGTTTCAACAGATGACAAGATACTGAACCCGCTGAGTTTAAATCGAGACCTTACGGCTATGGAGAAAAATTAGCGGGTTACTGAAAGCGAAAGTTTTGAAAATGAGTCTGAAATTACGTACAATGGGTTATGTTATCTGATTTTGAGGGAAATGTTGGAACTGAGTCAGAAACAAGTTTTAAAGATGTAGACTAAATTAATTTTGGGACCTTCGCGTACCCCCTGCGAGGGTTTCGCGTACCCCCTGGGGTACGCGTACCATCGGTTGGGAACCACTGGTCTCAGCTACTGACCTGAACACCATTTCCAACCGGTACTCCTTCGTGTGTGCTGACAACTCTTTCCATAATCCAGTCAATTACATAATTGAAAAGGATGGGGGATAGAACGTCACCTTGTTTTACTCCTGGGTCTACAGAAATGTTTTCAGACTCTTCACCGTAGGCCCGTACCCTCATCTGCCTGTCATAGCATGCTTTCGAAAGCTGTACAAAGTGCGAAGCTATTCTTTACTCTTCTAGGATACGCCAGAGAACGTCTCGCTGAACTGATTCGAACGCTGCTATGTAATCGATGAAGGTAAGGATTATCGGCAAACCATATCTATGGCACTGCTGTAACTGCAGCCTAAGGATAAAAATTTGCTCGGTACAAGAGGCCCTGGTTCGAAAGCTAGCTTGTTCTTTTCTCATTCTCTCTTGTCGGGCCTGTTTAAATATATTCAGGAAAAGAATGGCAAACTACTTTGCCGCACTATCAGTGAGAGTGATTCCACGGTTGTTCTTACATTCTGACTTGTCCCTCTTCTGAAGAGAGAAAGAAGGATTAAAACTTTCCAGTCCGTCAGCAAATTATTTTCGGTCTAAATCTTTGAGATGAGCTGGGGTAATTTAATCAGTAGCTATTTACAGTTCTGGAGGCAGACCGTCATCACCAGAAGACTTGTGGCTCTTCAGTGAACGAATTATATTTTTTCATCGATGTCGGGGGGGGGGGGGGTTCGAGACAAACTTCATAAGGTGCTCGAAGGACCACTTGAAGGATTATCTGTGGATGATGTGACGAATTCAAGAGCTATTGAAAATATTCCTTTCATCTTGAAACTCTCACAGACAGGTCTGTTATTATCTGCAAGGTGAATGATCTCATCGAGTTATTACTTTCTTTCAGTAGCCTGTTTCAGTAATTGATAGAGATTACGGGTGTTCTGTGCCTTAGATGTGACTAGTCTTAGTCGCAGCTTTGTGGGGACTAGTCTATAAACTATTGAAAAGGAATAACCATTGATAAGTCATAAATAGTAATACATTTCCAGTCCATCGGGAAATTCTTTTCGGTCTAAATTTGGTAAAATAGCGGTTTGAGTTGAGCTGCGACGATCCCATCAGCAGCTATATATAGTTCTAGGGGCAGACCGTCTTCACCAGGAGACTTGTGGCTCTTCAGTGAACGAATGGATATTTTTTCCATCGATATCAGGGGGTTCGAGACAAACTTCATAAGGGGCTCGAATGACCACTGGTAGGGTTATCTCTGGATGATGTGACGAATTTAAGAGCTATTTGGAATATTCCTTTCATCTTGATACTCTCGCAGACACATCCATTTCTCTCAGTAGCCTGTTTCAGCAATTGATTGAGCTTACGGGTGTCGTGTGCCTTAGGCGCGACTAGTTTTAGTCACACCTTTGGTGGTACTAGTCTACAAACTATTGAAAAGGAATAACTGTTAATAAGTCATAAATAGTAATAAAAACTATTTCTAACAACTTCTATTTCCTTTCCGAGCAAATTTGCCAACAGGAAAAGTGAGTGACCTAGAAGGGGAAAGGGTTTTGGTGGGGGGTCAAATTATAGGCTATTGAATTTGTTTTCCTTTAGAAAGCAGTAAAACCCACTGTAGTAAATCTTAGTTTGTAAGGAATTATTTTCTCGTTTACTATTTTCAATGTTCCTATATATTTTAAAATGAGCTGTAGTTGAGCTGACCTTCCTAATGTTAATTTGTATACCTAATATTTATTGCCATCTTGACATTTGGTGAGGTGTCCAATATTCAGCTTTTGAGCGCAATCTTTGTTAGTTATTACATTAAAAAAACTAGGTTTTTTAACTGAAAGTAAGGAGCGACATCAAAACTTAAAACGAACAGAAATTACTCCGTATATGAAATGGGTTGTCCCCTCTGAAATCCTTCGCTCTTTACGCTAAAGCTTTTAATTGTTTTAAAAAGCAGAATTGTGGCAAAGAGTCAAATTTTAGCGTAAAGAGCGAAGGATTGCGGAGGGGACAACCCATTTCATATACGGAGTAATTTCTGTTCGTTTTAAGTTTTGATGTCGCTCCTTACTTTCAGTTAAAAAAAAACTAGTTTTTTTTATGTAAATTCTGAACGTTTTTGAATTAATGCATGTTTGATTTTGGCTCTCCATGCATAAATTATTAAAATGAAATTTGCATATTAATTCCTTTTTTGGCTAAATGGCTTTCTCTTAGTTTTGATCAGACGATTTTGAGAAATAAGGGGTGGGGAAGGAGGCCTAGTTGCCCTGCAATTTTTCAGTTACATAAAAAGGCAACTATAGACTTTAATTTTAATGAATGTTTTAATTAGCAAAAAATATACGTAACTTAAGAATTAACTTACGTAACAAACTTTTATATTCTTAAATTTTTATTATGTATATGAGGGGGTTTGTACCCTCGTTAGTACCTCGCTCTTTACACTAAATCGTAAGTTTTGTCCCAATTCTTTAAGAATGACCGCCGTAGAATAAATAGTTGAAATTACTGAAAATACTATATCATAAAGAGCGACGTATTTATCTCCTCCTAAATACCTCGCTATTTATGCTAAAGTATTTTTAGAACCCCTCATATGCGTAATAATCTCTGTTCGTTTTAAGTTTCAATGCTACTCCTTGCTTTCAATTGAAAAAACCTTTCCATGTTTATTTTTTCATTGTTTTTTTATAGTAATTTTAGAAAATCCTGCGCCCTTTTCATTGAATTTCTGTTCCCCCATGACATATTTCTCCAAGGAAAGATCCTCCCCTCAACCCTACCCCCAAAATCAAAAAAATCCCCCTGAAAACATCTGTACACTTCCCAATAACCATTATTATATGTAAACACTGGTCGAAGTTTGTAACTTGCAGCCCCTCCCCCAGGGACTGTGGGGGAGTAAGTTATTCCCAAAGACATAGTTATTATGGTTTTTGACTATGCGGAAGAAAATGGCTATCTCAAAATTTTGATCTGTTGACTTTGGAGAAAAAATGAGCGTGGGAGGGGGCCTAGGTGCCCTCAAATTTCTTTGGTCACTAAAAAGGGCACTAGAACTTTTCATTTCCGTTAGAATGAACCCTCTTGCGACATTCTAGGACCACTTGGTCGACACAATGACCCCTGGAAAATTTGTCTTCTGGCAAAAAATACCAAATTCCACATTTTTGTAGATAGGAGCTTGAAATTTTTGCTATACGGTTCTCTGATACGCCGAATGCAATGGTGTGATTTTCGTTAAGATTCTATTACTTTTAGGGGGTGTTTCTCCCTATTTTCCAAAATAAGGCAAATTTTCTCAGGCTCGTAACTTTTGATGATAAAGATTAAATTTGATGAAACTTATATATTTAAAATCAACATGAAAATCCGATTCTTTTGATGTATATTTTAGCATCAAAATTCTGTTTTTTAGAGTTTCGTTTACTATTGAGCCGGGTCGCTCCTTACTACAGTTTGTTACCACGAACTGTTGGACCAATTAAACTGAATATTTATGCTATAATTTTTGAAATTAGAAAAGATAAAACCTTGGAATACCAGCATTTCTACCCGCGTGATTATTCTGGCAAAAGATACCTGCTATTAGTAGATAATAATTGAGAACAAATTAGAGTTGATGTTGGTTTTATTAAACTCAATTTCTCCTCATTTTAATATTCTTTCTAATTAAAATTTTCTCTTAATTCTGCTCCCCCCCCCCCTAGATCCCGAAAAAAAAAACCTTTATGGAATTTTCAGTGTTTTCGTAAAAAAAGTAAAAGGCAATCAAATTTCTACCCTCTAGATTTTGAAACATGTATTTTGACACGCTCCCTCACCCCTAAATTTTCGTGAATTGATTCGAATGTAGTTATTCATTAGCTTTTTTATTGTGCTTTTAATCTCTAAATGAATTATTACCTTTATAGCCACAAAATCCTCCATTCGCATTTGCTTATTCTGTTTAAGAAATAAGTATTTTTATTCGTCTTTTCAGTCTTTTTTTTTTACTTTTCTCCGCACCTAAAAAATGTGAAGAAACGCCAGACGCCAGATGGTGTGGTGGTTTTTTTGTTGACACTAGCTTCTTTTATCAGTCATATAAGTAAACCAAACGGGGTACTAAATATTATAATTTGTGTTTAGCATTTATTATGTTCAAATTTACTTACTTAGGTGCATCTGACTGTGCAGTATCACAGTATAAATATATTTAACGAACAGTAGCAAAAAGTTCAAAATAAACAGTTCAAAATAGGGATGAAACCTTTTTATTGACAGTGAACAGATATAAAATTTAACTGGATATTTCAAACAAATATACGGTGTTCATTTTGCCATTTGCCATTGCCATTTTTGCAACGTGCGTGAAGGCGAGGTCACGAAGTGTGGCTTAGTTTGGGTTGTTTTAGATGTGTTTCAAAAATCTTCAATGGAGAGTATGACTTTTTGCTACCTTTTGTATATGTTTATTCTGTGGTGCAGTTCCTTAAGCAGAAATAGAATAATCCAAAGACAACTTACATGACAAATTACACAATTACAAATTTCTGTGTTTTAAGAAAAATTCTAAGTCTATTCAGAGTCGCCATGAAATGTTCTAACAGTTTTTCAGAAATTTTCATTGCTTATAGAAAAACATGACTATGTAAGTACCCATGTAAAAAATAACATCAATCAAAAAGGATCACTTTCCACGCGGAAAACTTTCAAGTAGAATTAACTTAATTTATTCGCATGTTGACCAATGGTCTGCGTTGCGCAGGTATCGATCTCCTGATTCAATTCCTTCAGCCGGGATTGTAATTGATGATTGGGGGCAAATCATCCGAAAAAGAAACGTACCGCTTCATTTCTAATTCAAGGCTTAAAAAACTTTTTCGCCAATGATGGCCAATGATCTGGATTACACAGGTCCCAATCTCCTGATTCAATACCTTTGGCTGGGAGTGCAATGCGTGATTAGGGACAGATCATCCGACAATTGCCTTCTCCCCCCCCCCCTCCAGATTTCTCTGGGTGTCCATTTAAAGCTGAGTTGACTCTGACTTAGCTTACAGAGTTACACCGTTGACCCCTATTCGAAACAAACAACCAGCAACACCGGGAATCGAACCCCTTACCTCAAGGCTTCAAGTCTGGAGCACGATCCATTCGGCTAGGATGGCTCAACTCAATGCTGTTTCCAAATATAAACAATTGCCATATCTATTGGGTTTCAGTCTCCCTCTCCTAAAGGGGTCAACCCTAACCTATATTGAAAAGTATATTGTTTCGAGGTGCACGTAACCTAAAATTATACATCTCCATTTTGTTTATTTTTATTCGTCTATATATTCTTTCTATTTTTCAGGAGCCAAAAGAGTCAAAATCCAGCAAAGAAAAAAGTAAGGAGTGGAGCTCTGTTAAGTTAGAAGGAGGAGAGGATGAAAAAGACAAAAGAAAACAAAAGAAATACGATAAAATCAAACATGTAGAACCTGAAAAGGAAGAATTTCGCATTGTTACTGACAAAGTAAAAGAACTGATAGAAAAGGACAAAGAGAAAACTAAAGAGCTAGATAAAAGTCATAAGAGTGACGATAAAAGTAAAGAGAAGATGGAAAAACCTGAAAAATCTTCTAAACAAAAAACCGAGGAAAAGTCATATATAGTAGAGAAGGAAAAGCCGAGTAGAGAAAAATTCATAGGGGCGAAGAATGAGCAAAAGAAAGATGATAGAAACTCTAAAAGTGAGGAAAAAAAGAATAGTGAACATAAAGAAAAAAGGAAAAAGGATAATGAATCCAAAAGCTCTGAAAAATTGATAAACATTAAGCATTCAACAGACAAAAAAGAAGTAAGAGACCAAGTTACAGTTGAGCAAAAGGATATTGTGCCTAAAGTGAATACAGAATTTAAAGATATTATTAGAGAAGGTGTGACAGAGATTTTACTAGCGAATAAAGTGAAAGTGAAAAAAGACTCAACTACATATGTATCGGCGATTTCACTGAGCTCCACCTCCCAGGTCTTTAGCGGCTATAGCTCTCAGACACTGTCAACAGAACAGAAAAAGTTTAAAGCCCCAAGAGGTAACAAAGAGGTAAACAACAACCAAGAGGTAATTAATGGTAAACTATGTTCCGCCTCCAAAAATGAAAATGATACTAAAATAGAGGGCAGAGACTCACCCCCATCAGCTGAGAAAGTAATGAAATCTAAAAGATCTATCAAATCAAATGTAATTGAGAGAGAAAAAAAATTGGTGAAGAAGCAAGCGATCGCAGCTGCTACCCTGAAGAAACACTCATCTCTTTCAGGACCCTCAGCCTCGTTAGAAGAAGGCGAAACTGTTGATAATAAACCAACTTCAAGGATTTCTCTGTCTGCTCAGAAAGTCGAAAGAAGTGTACCTAGTGAGCAACCTGTAATACTGGCACATCTTCATGAGCTAGTGGACCTACCTCCACTACTATTGTCAGAAGATTCATCAGATGAAGAGGTGAAAAAATCTCCGAAATCGGTTCCGCGTGCTCGAAAGACCAGCTTGTTGGGTAAAACTAGCATGTTTTTTAGTAGTGATGATACTTTTGAGTCTGAAAATGACAAACCAACTTCTATTTTAGTAAAAGAGAGTCTGAACTCTCAGGTATTTAGCAGCGATAGCTGTCAGACACTGCCAACAGAACAGATAAGGTTTAAAGACCCAATAAGTATCAAAGAGGTAAACAACAACCAAAAGGTAATTAGCTGTAAACCATATTCCTCTAAAAATGAAAAAGATGTTAAAGTAGAGGGCAGAGACTCGGCCCCAGCAGCCCAAAATATCATGAAAACTAAAAGGACTATTACAACAAATGTTATTGAGAGAGAAAAAAAAATGGAAGATAAGAAGAAGCAAGCAATCTCATCATCTCTTTCAGGACCTTCAAATTCGTTAGAAAAAGGTGAAATTGTTGATAACAAGCAAACTACAATGATTTCTCTGTTCGCTAACCAAAACGATATAAGTAAGCATAGTGGCATGCCTCCATTACTGGCACACGTGCCTTCACTACTGCTATCAGAAGATTCATCAGATGAAGAGGTACAAAAGTCACCAAAATTTATTCCACGTGTTCAGAAAACCAGCTTGTTGTGTAAAACCAGAATATTTTCTAGTAGTACTGATACTTCTGAGTCCGAAAGTGACGAGCCACCTTCTATTGTAGTTGAAGAGAGTCGGTGTCAGAAACGACCTCGATATGCCTCATCAGAGAGGTGTGTTTCGCGTATTAAAAGAGTCACATCCCTAAGAATACCTCCTGAAACTGTTACCACAGATCATAGAGACTACATTGAGACTAAACCTGCTGAGGTTAGGACAGATCTTGAGAAGGAGTTTGCTGATTCGTCTAGCCTGGCAAAAAATTATTCGGCGAAAAAAACGTCATCAAAAGATGTCATTGAAAAAGAAAAAAAATTGATGGATAAGAAAAGGCAAGAAATAGGAGCAGCTAAGTTGAAAAAACGTTTATCATTTCTTTCAGAATCCTCAACCTCTTCGAATACGTCTTTCGCTTTAGTAAAACAGAGTCTGCCTCAGAAACGACCTCGAGATGCATCATCAGAGAGGTGTGTTCCACTTCTTAAAAGAGTCCCATCTCCAAGATTACCTTTTGAGCCGGTTATTAGGCAGGAACCCGTTACACCAGTTCACGAAGACTACCAGGAGACAAAACCTGATAGACTCCAGTGCAAAGATTACAATAGTGAGTTTTCTAACCCATATAGGTTCACGAAAGATCATTTGGAAGACTTAATGGAACTACAAAGGCGTGTTTCCTCAGTGTCTGATCCTAACACTGCCCAGAAAATTGTTGAGATTGTAGAGGAAACTGGATGTTTTGAATATACTGCGAAGACTTTTGATTTTAATGCTTCCAAACTAGACGTTGTGACTGTCCGTAAACTTAGAAACCTTTTGAGTTTTTGACCTATGGCTGCGATAGTTTTTTTTTAATTTTTGACTAATTTGTTTATTTATGCTTCTAAATTTTATTACGAATCTCGAATTAGGCTATAATTATTATATAATAAACTTTTTCCGTCCTTTTATGGATAGAATAATTTATTTTTGTTCGATTAGGAATATTCCCAAAAAAAGCCACAGATTTTTCTTTTGAATCCTGATGGAACTTTGACCTTGGACTGACCAGAGTCTCACTGTGTACTTGGTGAGAACTAAATTATTATTATTTTAACTGTCTTAAGTATAGGGTCCTTCAGACCAACATCAGATTGTTCTAAACGTGCTGAGGCCAACGCAACTTCACCGGTTCAGCCTCCAACCTCATTTATATAAACCTCTACTCTTTATCCCTTCCCATGAAGTTCCCTTTCGCTTTAAATAATTTCTTACCACCCTTCAGGGACGACCTGCTTCTTATTTTGTGTCTGATGGATGACCAAATAGCCCAATACTTGGCACTCTGTCAATCAGTCCTTGGCAATCTATCATCCGTAAAACGTTACATTACAATCTTTACCTTTTTTTCATTTTAGTTCTAAAAATTGACATCGAATGATATTTTTCGTACAGCTTATTAGTTTATTGACGATAGTTGATCTCTGTCAGTATTTCTTGATAATGCCTCCTAAAAACCTTTAATCTTACACTACCTTTCAAAGCGCCCATATTTCAGAGTCACGCTTGAACACTGTCATGACAGTGACTTCCAATATAGTAATCTTAGTTTGTAGAGTTATTTTTGTTGTCTTCTAATTTTTTTTAACTGCAGAAAGAGCAGTAGTTTTCTTGCAGAACATCCCCCCTTCACGTCCCCAATCTCCCATTCCACCACAGGATGCTCTATGTTATATCAAACAGTTCGTGGTAACAAACTGTAGTAAGGAGCGACCCGGCTCAATAGTAACCGAAACTCTAAAAAATAGAATTTTGATACCAATAGCTACATCAAAAGAATTGTATTTTAATGCTGATTTTAAATATATAAGTTTCATCAAATTCAGTCTTACCAATAAAAAGTTACGAGCCTGAGAAAATATGCGTTTTTTTAGAAAATAGGGGAAAACACGCACTGAAAGTCATAAAATCTTGACGAAAATCACATCATCAGATTTAGCGTATGAGAGAACCCTACTGTAGAAGTTTCAAGCTCTTATCTACAAAAATGTGGAATTTTGTACTTTTTGCTAGAAGGCAGATCACGGGTGCGTGTTTATTTGTTTTTTTTTTGTTTTTTTTTTCCAGGGGTGATCGTATCGACCCAGTTGTCCTAGAATGTTGCAAAAGGGCTCATTCTAACGAAAATGAAATGTTCTAGTGCCCTTTTTAAGTGAACAAAAAATTGGAGGGCACCTAGGCCCCCTCCCACGCTAATTATTTTCCCAAAGTCAATGGATGACAATTCTGAGATAGTCATTTTATTTAGAGTAGCTGAAAAACCTTATAACTATGTCTTTGGGGACTACTTACTACCCCACAGTCCCCGTGGGAGGGGCAACAAGTTACAAACTTTGACCAGTGCTTACATATAGTAATGGTTATTGGGAAGTGTACAGGCGTTTTCAGGAGGATTTTTTGGTTGGGGGGAGGGGTTGAGAAGAGGAGGATATGCTGAGGGAACTTTCTATCGAGAATTTGTCACGGGGAAGAAAATTGTCATGAAGGGAACGCAGGATTTACTAGCATTATTTAAAAAAACAATAAAAAAATAAATATGAAAAAGTTTTTTTCAGCTGGAAGTAAGAAACAGCATTAAAACTTAAAACACACAGATATTACCCATATGAGGGGCTCACCTCCTCCTAATACCTCGTTCTTTACGCTAAAGTATTTTTAGTAATTTCTACTATTTATTCTACGGCTTTTGTGATTCAGGGGTCATTGTTAATGAATTGGGACAAAATTTAAGCTTTAGTGTAAAGAGCAAGGTACTGACGAGGGGGCGAAGTCCCTCATATATGAAATAAAAACATGAGAATACAAAAGTTCTTTACGTAAGCTAATTTATAAGTTACGTAAATCTTTTACTAATAAAAAGATTCGTAAAAAATTAAAAGTTCTAGTTGCCTTTTTAATTAACCAAAAAATCGGAGGGCAACTAGGCTTCCTCCCCCGCTCCTTTTTTCTCAAAATCATTCGATCAAAATTATGAGAAAGCCATTTAGCCAAAAAAAAAATATGAAAATTTCATTTTAATTATTCCTCTGGGGAGAGCCAAAACCAAAACATGCATTTATTCAAAAACGTTCAGAAATTAAATTAAACAAAACAAGTTTTTTTAAATGAAAGTAAGGAGCGACATTAAAACTTAAAACGAACAGAAATTACTTCGTATATGAAAGAGGCTGCTTCCTCATCAACGCCCCGCTCTTTACGCTAAAGTTTTTTACTGTTTTAAAAAGAAGAATTGAGAGAAAGAGTCAAGAATTGAAAGAGCCAAGAGTCAGAATTGAGAGAATTGTGAAGTACTGTTTAAATTGATCAAATACCAGAGAAAACAGACATTTTAACCGTTTTCAGCAAAAAAGATCCTCTTTCTAGAATGTGTTTGTTTTTTATATTCTCAACTCCGTAAAAACACTGTAGCTCGGACATGCAGCGTTCAAAATCGAGCTTTTAGTATTTACACCCAAAGCTCACACTGTCCTTGTTCATTTCGTTTGCACCTAGCATTACGCTTAAGTCGTTCAAAGCGTCTCAACCGTTCTCCTCTTGCCTACGTTCAAGTTAGAACGTCAGTAACAGGATATAACGCTGTAGTTTTTAGAAACTCTTGTGGTGTCTCATATGGAACTATTGTTCCACTACCTAATTTCACTGGAACTTTACGTTTCCGGGTTAATTCATGACCTCTAAAACTACATTTATTAAATAATTCTGAGCTGTGAATGCAATTATGAAGTACCATATGACACCTACAACGTGTACTTTTGTTAAAAAAAGCTTGCTTTTTTTATTTAATGTTTATCTTTAATATCTTAAAAAAGCTTGCTTTTTTTATTTAATGTTTATCTTTAATATCTTAAGTATTTAATATATTTTTCATTTAATTTCACAGGTTGAAACAAGAATGACGCATGGCAAAGTACACGGGAATATGGGTTATATATTTGCATACTAGGGGGGGGGGTAAACTACAGTGGAGCTGCAGTCAAAATATGTTGACTCACATTATGAAGTAAGTCTAAGAATCGTTTTTTAACATATTTCTGTCTCAGCCGCCTCAATTCTATACTAATAAAAATTTAAGGAGGGGGCAAGTTTTTCTTCTTTTTTCCATCAAAATACCAAATAAAAATTTATTTTTGAAATCCAGGGATGGGGAAAATCCAGGAGGCAAATACCCCTCCCCCCTTTGATTGGCGCCACTGGAATTAGTTCCAAATTGCAACAAAAGTGTAATACCGTTCAATACTTGGGAGTTTAGGTTCTTAGATCTCTGTAGGTCTGAATTCCTTCGGAAATGCCCTATGGGACAGTCTAGACCAAGTATCAAATAATTTCTTAATCTAGCTTAAAACGCTAGTTTCTCCCTCCAACTTCCCCCAATGTAAACAGTTCTGGTCGGGATTTAAAAGAAGAGCTCTGACACATGAATTCCTTACAAACATCAAATTTCATTAAGATCCGTAGGTTAAAAATACCTGAATTTTTCTATTTTTTCTGAATTAACACCCCCCCTACCCCCCACTCAACTCCCCCAAAGAGAGCGGATTCAGTCCGGTTATGTCAATCACATATCTAGGACTTGTGCTTATTCTTCCCACCGAGTTTCATCCCGATCTCTCCACTCTAAGCGTTTTCCAAGACTTCCTGTCCCCCCCCCCAAAACTCCCCCAATGACATTGGATCCGGTCGGGATTTAAAATAAAAGGTCTGAGCTACGAAGTCCTTCTAAATATCAAATTTCAAATTCTCTCGTTTGTAAGTTAAAAATACCTCATTTTTTCTAATTTTTCCGAATTACCCTGCTACGACTGCCGAATTTCATCGTCCTAGCTTATCTGGAAGTGCCCAAACTAGAAAAACGGGGACCGACAGAAAGACCGACAGAAATTGCGATCGCTATATGTCACTTGGTAAATACGAAGTGCCATTAAAAACGAGCTGGGATTAATTAAAAAATTATCTGGTCGAAGTGAAGAGCGAATTTGAAGCTTAAAACGATCAACAATTTTAAAGTTACTTAATGAATTATAGTTTTTCTCCAAATTATTGGGGGGTCAACTTACCCCCCCCCCCCCCAAGGACGCCACTGCCTGCGGGCTAATGTGCTTTTAGTCAAAATAAAAGGGTTAAGAATTGAACCTCAATAATTGCTTCAGTTTTATTCTTCACTGTCAAAACAGAACTTGGTTTGGATTCTAGAGATTTCTTGGCTTTAATTCTAGAGATTTGTTTTTTTGTTTTTGTTATGTTTCTTGTTTTGTTTTCTATTATCCCATTCATTTTTTTTCTTAATTGATTATCATACTCCTATTTTGCTGATCTTGTTTCCTGATCTTACGTCATCCTGCCTAGCTTTTTTCTTGGTTCAATCAAAGTGTTTAGAGCTTATGTTAAAAGTGCATAAAAGTCAAAAGTGCTTTACTGAAATTTCTTTCTGCTGGCATTTTCCTGCTAAATAGGACATTTTTCGGCCAAATAGGAGATTTTTCTGCTGAGTAGGGCATTTTCCTGCTAAATAGGACATTTTTCGGCCGAATAGGAGATTTTTCTGCTGAGTAGGGCATTTTCCTGCTAAATAGGACATTTTTCGGCCGAATAGGAGATTTTTCTGCTGAGTAGGGTATTTTCCTGCTAAATAGGACATTTTTCGGCCGAATAGGAGATTTTTCTGCTGAGTAGGGCATTTTCCTGCTAAATAGGACATTTTTCGGCCGAATAGGAGATTTTTCTGCTGAGTAGGGCATTTTCCTGCTAAATAGAACATTTTTCGGCCGAATAGGAGATTTTTCTGCTGAGTAGGGCATTTTCCTGCTAAATAGGACATTTTTCGGCCGAATAGGAGATTTTTCTGCTGAGTAGGGCATTTTCCTGCTAAATAGGACATTTTTCGGCCGAATAGGAGATTTTTCTGCTGAGTAGGGCATTTTCCTGCTAAATAGGACATTTTTCGGCCGAATAGGAGATTTTTCTGCTGAGTAGGGCATTTTCCTGCTAAATAGGACATTTTTCGGCCGAATAGGAGATTTTTCTGCTGAGTAGGGCATTTTCCTGCTAAATAGGACATTTTTCGGCCGAATAGGAGATTTTTCTGCTGAGTAGGGCATTTTCCTGCTAAATAGGACATTTTTCGGCCGAATAGGAGATTTTTCTGCTGAGTAGGGCATTTTCCTGCTAAATAGGACATTTTTCGGCCGAATAGGAGATTTTTCTGCTGAGTAGGGCATTTTCCTGCTAAATAGGACATTTTTCGGCCGAATAGGAGATTTTTCTGCTGAGTAGGGCATTTTCCTGCTAAATAGGACATTTTTCGGCCGAATAGGAGATTTTTCTGCTGAGTAGGGCATTTTCCTGCTAAATAGGACATTTTTCGGCCGAATAGGAGATTTTTCTGCTGAGTAGGGCATTTTCCTGCTAAATAGGACATTTTTCGGCCGAATAGGAGATTTTTCTGCTGAGTAGGGCATTTTCCTGCTAAATAGGACATTTTTCGGCCGAATAGGAGATTTTTCTGCTGAGTAGGGCATTTTCCTGCTAAATAGGACATTTTTCGGCCGAATAGGAGATTTTTCTGCTGAGTAGGGCATTTTCCTGCTAAATAGGACATTTTTCGGCCGAATAGGAGATTTTTCTGCTGAGTAGGGCATTTTCCTGCTAAATAGGACATTTTTCGGCCGAATAGGAGATTTTTCTGCTGAGTAGGGCATTTTCCTGCTAAATAGGACATTTTTCGGCCGAATAGGAGATTTTTCTGCTGAGTAGGGCATTTTCCTGCTAAATAGGACATTTTTCGGCCGAATAGGAGATTTTTCTGCTGAGTAGGGCATTTTCCTGCTAAATAGGACATTTTTCGGCCGAATAGGAGATTTTTCTGCTGAGTAGGGCATTTTCCTGCTAAATAGGACATTTTTCGGCCGAATAGGAGATTTTTCTGCTGAGTAGGGCATTTT
>NW_027062612.1:0-16655 GCF_032884065.1 Artemia franciscana
AAATTTAACTGTAAAATGCAAATAACTTCTCTGTTGAGTGAATTTTTTTTTTTTAGATAATTCTTCAGGTAAAAACTTGAGACATAGGATTTTAGTTAATTATATCGAGACTATGGCTTTCCTCCCAGACAACATTTCAGGCCAGCTGATACGTTTAAAGGATTGAGAAAAGAGAGAATACCTGTTATATAATCTTTATCGACTTCTGTAATATCAGCCGGAGTAAGGTTTATTCCAGCAATTTGTTTCCAAACTGGCTCGGCAAGAGTAAGATTCAAGGGACTACCAGTCCGTATAGCGATTCCCATCAACATGCCAAGAAACCTAAACATATCCAAATGTATCTGTGAACGAGCCGTTGGATTAAGCAAAAAACAATCTCTACTTGTCCCTGATTCTTCTCTTCCATTTGGGGTCATGATCAGAAGAGGAACAGAGCCATTTTGAAGTTCTTCACACATCTCAGCGATACTCTCGCTATAGCCACCACCACAGTCGTCAACACTTTCGCCTACGAAAAAAAAAAACCTTTTTCAACTAAAATAGACGGTTTGATTAACTTGATGTATGTAAGATTAAACGCAGCAGGCTAAACGTTTACGTCAGGCACGATTGAGAATAAAATTTAATAATGTATAAGAGGAGCAAAATAGAATAAAGCATAATGCATAATAAAGAAGACTATTTTTGAATTGTTTCTTTTTTTATAAATACACAACAACACTTAGATAAGATTTTTGAAGCGTTAAAAATTGGAAAAAAAAGAAAGAAAAGACAAGAATCAAAAGGTAGTTTTATTTATACCTTTTATTTAGAGGACTATTATTTATTTGCAAAAAGAAACAATTCCTCTTAGTCAAGAATTATTAGTGTCTTTTTTTCCAACCTTATAGATGGCTTGGTTTTCCTTTTCTTTCAGTCTATTTTTGAATATTTCACTCTTACAAAAAATTGTAAGCAAGATATCAAATTACTTGACACTTCTTTTTTACAGTGTGAAATTTTATATATTAGGATGTTGTACTACACATAAATCCCATAATTTTTCTTTGGAGATTCTCGTCAATACTTAGCAATTTTCCCCTGTCCTATAATTCATTATGCAACTTTACCACTGGACAAATAAAAGGACTGGAGTTTTTGTTACTCTAGAAAAAATCATGTATTCATGGAAAATATGGACAGTATTGCTGCAAAAAAGTAATTACTAGACAAAGTTTTTTTTTTCGAATATTGCTGAAGATATCCGAAATGGTTATATTAGAGAAAATGTTCTCTATGTGTATAGGCCTTGATCAGGTTGCAGCATAGCCAGAGACTGATTTGCCCATGCTAGCATTTGAATCTGAAGAAGCAGATGCAAATGACAGCGTAGTCTCGCGAGACAGAATCAACAAATCCAAACAAGATTAAGATGATCACTGGAAGAAGTGCTTATTGTTAACGCAGGCGTGTTTCAACAGTTTCAGAGCCTATAATAGCTTTGAAGGTTATTTTTTTTTTATTAGAGAGCCTGTAGTTCTTAGACAGACAAATTTCCTTAAGTACGGAAAGAACATAGCACTGACTCTCAGGGATTACTCCAACTATATCCTCACAAAATGATGTAACTGTGCGTGTTATTCCCTATCCTTCCGAGCCAGTATTAAAAACCATTATTTTTTGTTTCCTTATTGCATGTAATGATAACAATAAAAAAAAGATAGAAGAAAAATACACAACCCAGTCGTTTCCTATTTTTTTTTTGTTTAATTCTGCTAAAAGAAAGAATATATAACAGGAGAGGGCGGCTCCAAAATTTAAATTTTATGATTTAATTATAATATCGAATCGAAAATGTAGCTGACAATCCAGATATCGTCCAAACTAGCACCATTGATAATGGGACAATTTCATAGGTCTTAGCAGATTCTTATATGCAGGGGATATTTATTTCCGCAAAAGGCATTTTATTTCTACCCTATTTCTTTCATTTTTCAGCCCCGAGGATATTCTATCGTTTATAAGTTATAAATTTGATTTACGCGGTTGTCTCTCAAAATCACTATGGATCCTTGTCTTAGAAGCTTAGAACCTTCATTTCATGTCCAAATACAAACAGCCTATGAGATACTTACCAACGAACTTGACTTTCCAGTTCCTATGAGGTAGAGCTAGTATTTCAGGAGTCAACTGGCTCATTTTGAGTGTCATTTGCCCAAAAACAGATTTTAAACCATCTGAGCCGGCCAGGCCAGTACCTTGTTTGCTACGATAGCGACAAACTTGTAACCTGTTTAGTTCAACAACTGGACCATGCTGTCTATCCCGTACCATAGTGCCCTGTACGACCTAAAGAAAAAATCATTACTAGTACTTCATGCTTGTATGCTTGTACGCTGCTTGCATACTTCATGCTTGTCATAGTGTTAAGCCACCTGTCGTTAACAAAATAGCATACCCTCCACCTCCATCCCATCTTGATCAGAGGTTCTAATTTCAACAAAAAGTTCCCCAAGATTTTAAGCAATTTCTACAGTCTATGCCAGCCTAAAAGCAAATCGTGTGAAAAAAAGAATATCAAATTATTTTCTTTGTTTGGTTAAGATATTATTTAAATAGGTTTAAAACTGATTGAAACGTTAAAATACTAACTAAACAGGATGTCAATTTCTAAAAAGAAACATTCAAATTAACTGAAAAGGGAGAGTAACAAACAATCGGACTCTGTCTGTGTACAATCTCAAACAATGCTGAAAATATCGGCTTAAAAAAAAGACTTTAATTCATACGAGAGAGTAAAAATTAACTATAAATGACTCTTTATAAATCCAGAAATGCTGATAAAAAAGGAATACACTTGAAACTTTTTAATTGAAAAAAATTTACTTCATAGCAAAATTTAAAGTAAGCACTAAGATTCTTAGTTTTTGACAAATATATATTTAAAAAAAATTACCTCTCAAATGTTTATTTCTTCTGGTATTGTGCCTCAACAGTTTTATATTCGGCAGATTACGCCTATACCCAAAAAAGGGAAAAAGATCTCGATGATTGTCGATCGTATCGGCTTTTAATCGTTTTTAGCACTTCTTTTAAAATATTTTCTCACCTTCTCGCCAAAAGTTCTATTGAATCCATCTGTATTTACTTAGGGGCTTTAGACGTGTCTTTACTTACTAAGCATACTGATGATGCATCCTGAATAATCTAAGTCTAAGCACTTTCTCAGGTTGTGAGAACATTTTCTCCAAGTTAAAACTAGAATATCAGCAGATAGGTTTAAGTTTTAATGTGGATAAAACTGCAGCTGTCGGTTTCAATGATGGTCTGATAAATCCCTCAAACTTACTGAAACTTGTACCCACCCTCTCTAAAAGCCTTATTTACCCGGGAATGCCCATTGGAAATTCAATTAAAAAAAAAACTATTAAGCTTTCCATCCAAAATCTTGAAAAAAATACAAGGATAGCTTATGCGTCACTTGTCTCTAATATTACACGCCTTAGTCGTTTCCATTTTCTAAGCTTTGCAATCGTCTAACTGTGCCTCATCTTCCTGCTCTATCTCTTATTCGGCAACTATTTCCTGCTTAAAAAAAATTGTTCACCTGATTTATTTTAAATTTGCTAAATTCCTTTAGTATTTGCCCCCTTGGACTAGTAACTCTTTTTTGTCTCAAAGATTTGAGCTCACCTTCCCATCTACAATTATTGATAAAAGAGTAAACAATTTTTGAGTCTTCCGCCAGTAAACTTAATCACGATTGGTCTTCTCTATTTTTATGATCTTATGATCAGGATATGATTCTTATGATTTATGTATTAAATGTTTTCTATCATGATTGCATTACGTAATGGATCTTTTTATTATATTCTTATGATTGTAAAACCTACTTATTTTTGTTCAGTGTACAAATTTCCTTCTATTTTTTTTTTTACCTCTTATATTGTACTCTGTCATTTAGGGGATCTGCAGCCCTTTTTGCATTGACAGGTTATAAATAAATTGAATCGATATATATATATATATATATATATATATATATATATATATATATATATATATATATATATATATATATATATATATATATATACTAGCAGTTGGGGTGGCGCTTCGCGCCACACCAACACCTAGTTGGTGGGGGCAACTGGTGGGGTATACATATATATATATATATGTATAGTTGGCACCCCCACCAACTATACATATATATATATATATATATATATATATATATATATACTAGCTGTTGGGGTGGCGCTTCGCGCCACCCCAACACCTAGTTGGTGGGGGCGCTTCGCGCCCCCCCCCAAGCCCCCCCGCGCGCGTAAGTCGTTACGCGCCATAATAGTTACGCGCCATTGTAGTTGTGTCCCTATGTCCCACCTGTGAATATAGATATATATATATATATATATGGTTTTAACTACGTAAAACTTGCGAATATACAACATTCTTTGCTGTCCCATTGTCTTTGCATATAAATAGATTGTCAGGTTATCCCCCTGTTTCCCCCGGTGTCCCCGTTGTAGTTGTGTCCCTGTGTCCCGGTCGTCATTTATATTCCCTGTGTCCCGGGTCCCGGTCATCATTTGTATCCCGGTGTCCCGGTCTGTATATACATTCGTTTTTTAGTTTTGTTTTTCTCCTTTATTTTTTTCCTTTTTTTTTCTTTTTTAGCTTATTTAGATTTTTAGATTTTTTAGTTTTTTTTATTAGTTTTTAGTTTTTATTTCTTTTTAGTTTTTTTGTCCCGGTCGTCATTTATATCCCCCTGTTTCCCCCGGTGTCCCCGTTGTAGTTGTGTCCCTGTGTCCCGGTCGTTATTTATATTCCCTGTGTCCCGGTCGTCATTTGTATCCCGGTGTACCGGTCTGTATATACATTCGTTTTTTAGTTTTGTTTTTCTCCTTTATTTTTTTCCTTTTTTTTTCTTTTTTAGTTTATTTAGATTTTTAGATTTTTTAGTTTTTTTATTAGTTTTTAGTTTTTTTTTCTTTTTAGTTTTTTTGTAGTTTTTACCTTCTTTTTAGTTTTGTTAATTTTTTTTTTTACTTGTGTCCTGGTCGTCATTTATACTCCCTGTGTCCCGGTGCTTTGTTGATTGCTAATCGAACATTCCTTTTGTCCTGGTCGCTTTCTCTTTGAGTGTCGTCATTTATTTTTTTCTTTTTTAGTTCTTTTAGTTTTTACCTTTTTTAGTTTTTTTTTAGTTTTTAGTTTTTTTAGTTTTTTACCTTTTTTTAGTTTTTTTAGTTTTTTAGCTTTTTTATTTTTTTTATTAGTTTTTAGTTTTTTGTAGTTTTTGCCTTTTTTTTTAGTTTTTTGTCCTGGTCGCTTTCTCTTTGAGTGTCGTCATTTATTAGTTTTTTCCTTTTTTTTTTTAGTTTTTTATTGGTTTTTACCTTTATTTTAGCTTATTTTTCAGTTTTTTCCTTTTTTTTAGTTTTTTTTATTTTTTATTTTTTTTAGTTTTTTACCTTTTTTTAGTTTTTTTAGTTTTTTTAGTTTTTTAGCTTTTTTACTTTTTTTATTAGTTTTTAGTTTTTTTTTGTAGTTTTTGCCTTTTTTTAGTTTTTTCAGTTTTTTTTTTAGTTTTTTATTGGTTTTTACCTTTATAGTTTTTTTAGTTTTTTAGCTTTTTTATTTTTTTTATTAGTTTTTAGTTTTTTTTGTAGTTTTTGCCTTTTTTTAGTTTTTTCAGTTTTGACGTCACCTAATCCAGTTTTTTCAGGTGACGTCACCTGACACATCCATCCACACATCCATCCACACATCCACAGACAGACAACTTATTTTTATATATATAGATATATATATATATATATATATATATATATATATATATATATATATATATATATATATATATATATATATATTTTTAACTACGTAAAACTTGCGAATGTACAAAATTCTTGGCTGTCCCATTGTCTGTGCATATAAATAGATTGTCAGGTTTACCGACTCTTGAACATGCAACATATAATTGTCCATGGGAAAAACAATCTGTATTCAGATCTATACCTCATTATTCTAATGATTGCCCTTGAGCTTTGTTGATGGTGATTGCTAATCGAACATTCCCTGTGTCCCTGTCGTCATTTATATATCCCCGTGTGCCCCCCGGCGTCCCCGTTGTTGTTGTTTCCCTGTGTCCCGGTCGTCATTTGTGTCCCGGTGTCCGAGTCTGTAATTTCTCTTTGAGTGTCGCGGTCGTCATTTATGTTCCCTGTGTCGCGGTGTCCCGGTCTGTAATTTCTGTTTGAGTGTCCTGGTCTTCATTTATATTCCCTGTGTCCCGGTCGTCATTTGTGCCCTGGTGCATTGTTGATGGTGATTGCCAATCGATTATTCCTTGTGTCCCGGCCGCTTTCTCTTTGAGTGTCCCGGTCGTCATTTGTATCCCGATGTCCCGGTGTGTAATTTCTTCAATCAACAAACATGACGTCAGTCGACACACAAACATGATGTCACTCGACAGACAGACACACACACAGACAACTTATTTTTATATATATACTAGCTGTTGGGGTGGCGCTTCGCGCCACCCCAACACCTAGTTGGTGGGGGCGCTTCGCAACCCGTCGTCATTTATATATCCCCCTGTGCCCCCCGGCGTCCCCGTTGTAGTCGTGTCCCGGTCGTCATTTATATTCCCTGTGTCTCGGTCGTCATTTGTGTCCCGGTGTCCCAGTCTGTAATTTCTCTTTGAGTGTCCCGGTCGTCATTTATATTCCTTGTGTCCCGGTGTCCCGGTCTGTATATACATTCGTTTTTGAATTGGTCTTTTTTTTAGTTTTTTTTAACTTTTTTTTAGTTTTTTTTAGTTGAACCTCATGATTCTAATGATTGCCCTTGAGCTTTGTTGATGGTGATTGCTAGTCGAACATTCCCTGTGTCCCCATCGTCATTTATATATCCCCCTGTGCCCCCCAGCGTCCCCGTTGTAGTTGTGTCCGGGTCGTCCTTTATATTCCCTGTGTCCTGGTCGTCATTTGTGTCCCGGTCTGTATATACATTCGTTTTTGAATTAGTATATGATGAAATAAATTTTTGTGTTTTTCCCCTTTTTTTCTTTTTAGTTTTTTTTGGTTTTATTTTTTTTTTAGTTTTTTTTAGTTTTTTTTAGTTTTTTTTCTTTTTTCTTTTTAGTTTTTTTTTAGTTTTTACCTTTGTAGTTTTTTTTATTTTTATTTTTTTTAGTTTTGTTTTTCTCCTTTATTTTTCAGTTTTTCTTTTTTTTTTATTTATTTTTCTTTTTTAGTTTTTTTAGTTTTTTAGCTTTTTTAGTTTTTTTTTAGTTTTTAATTTTTTTCTTTTTAGTTTTTAGTTTTTTTTCTTTTTAGTTTTTAGTTTTTTTTTCTTTTTAGTTTTTTTTGTAGATTTTACCTTTTTTTTTTTTAGTTTTTTATTTTTACTTATGTCCTGGTCTTCATTTATATTCCCTGTGTCCCGGTTCTCATTTGTGCCCCGGTGCTTTGTTGATGGTGATTGCTAATCGATTATTCCTTGTTTCCCGGTCGCTTTCTCTTTGAGTGTCCCGGTCGTCATTTATATTCCCTGTGTCTCGGTCGTCATTTGTGTCCCGATGTCCCGGTCTGTAATTTCGTCAGTTGAAAACATGACGTCAGTCGACACACGAACATGACGTCACTCGACAGACACACACACACACAGACAACTTATTTTTATATATATACTAGCTGTTGGGGTGGCGCTTCGCGCCACCCCAACACCTAGTTGGTGGGGGCGCTTCGCGCCCCCCCCAAGCCCCCCCGCGCGCGTAAGTCGTTACGCGCCATAATAGTTACGCGCCATTGTAGTTGTGTCCCTATGTCCCACCTGTGAATATAGATATATATATATATATATATATGGTTTTAACTACGTAAAACTTGCGAATATACAACATTCTTTGCTGTCCCATTGTCTTTGCATATAAATAGATTGTCAGGTTTACCGACTCTTGAACATGCAACATATAATGGTCCATGGGAAAACAATCTGTATTCAGATCTATACCTCATGATTCTAATGATTGCCCTTGAGCTTTGTTGATGGTGATTGCTAATCGACCATTCCCTGTCCCGGTGTCCCGGTCGTCATTTACATCCCCCTGTTTCCCCCGGTGTCCCCGTTGTAGTTGTGTCCCCGTGTCCCGGTCGTCATTTATATTCCCTGTGTCCCGGGTCCCGGTCATCATTTGTATCCCGGTGTCCCGGTCTGTATATACATTCGTTTTTTAGTTTTGTTTTTCTCCTTTATTTTTTTCCTTTTTTTTTCTTTTTTAGCTTATTTAGATTTTTAGATTTTTTAGTTTTTTTTATTAGTTTTTAGTTTTTATTTCTTTTTAGTTTTTTTGTCCCGGTCGTCATTTATATCCCCCTGTTTCCCCCGGTGTCCCCGTTGTAGTTGTGTCCCTGTGTCCCGGTCGTTATTTATATTCCCTGTGTCCCGGTCGTCATTTGTATCCCGGTGTACCGGTCTGTATATACATTCGTTTTTTAGTTTTGTTTTTCTCCTTTATTTTTTTCCTTTTTTTTTCTTTTTTAGTTTATTTAGATTTTTAGATTTTTTAGTTTTTTTATTAGTTTTTAGTTTTTTTTTTCTTTTTAGTTTTTTTGTAGTTTTTACCTTCTTTTTAGTTTTGTTAATTTTTTTTTTTACTTGTGTCCTGGTCGTCATTTATACTCCCTGTGTCCCGGTGCTTTGTTGATTGCTAATCGAACATTCCGTTTGTCCTGGTCGCTTTCTCTTTGAGTGTCGTCATTTATTTTTTTCTTTTTTAGTTCTTTTAGTTTTTACCTTTTTTAGTTTTTTTTTTAGTTTTTAGTTTTTTTAGTTTTTAACCTTTTTTTAGTTTTTTTAGTTTTTTTAGTTTTTTAGCTTTTTTATTTTTTTTATTAGTTTTTTGTTTTTTTGTAGTTTTTGCCTTTTTTTTAGTTTTTTTAGTTTTTTAGCTTTTTTATTAGTTTTTAGTTTTTTTTTGTAGTTTTTGCCTTTTTTTAGTTTTTTTAGTTTTTTAGCTTTTTTATTTTTTTTATTAGTTTTTAGTTTTTTTTGTAGTTTTTGCCTTTTTTTAGTTTTTTCAGTTTTGACGTCACCTGATCCAGTTTTTTCAGGTGACGTCACCTGATCCACGATCCACAGATCCACAGACAACTTATTTTTATATATATAGATAGTTTTTTTTTTTTACTTATGTCCTGGTCGTCATTTATACTCCCTGTGTCCCGGTGCTTTGTTGATTGCTAATCGAACATTCCTTTTGTCCTGGTCGCTTTCTCTTTGAGTGTCGTCATTTATTAGTTTTTTCCTTTTTTTTTTAGTTTTTTATTGGTTTTTTACCTTTATTTTAGCTTATTTTTCAGTTTTTTTCCTTTTTTTTAGTTTTTTTTTATTTTTTATTTTTTTTAGTTTTTTACCTTTTTTTAGTTTTTTTAGTTTTTTTAGTTTTTTAGCTTTTTTACTTTTTTTATTAGTTTTTAGTTTTTTTTTGTAGTTTTTGCCTTTTTTTAGTTTTTTCAGTTTTTTTTTAGTTTTTTTTTGTAGTTTTTGCCTTTTTTTAGTTTTTTTAGTTTTTTAGCTTTTTTATTTTTTTTATTAGTTTTTAGTTTTTTTTGTAGTTTTTGCCTTTTTTAGTTTTTTCAGTTTTGACGTCACCTGATCCAGTTTTTTCAGGTGACGTCACCTGACACATCCATCCACACATCCATCCACAACTTATTTTTATATATATAGATATATATATATATATATATATATATATATATATATATATATATATACTAGCTGTTGGGGTGGCGCTTCGCGCCACCCCAACACCTAGTTGGTGGGGGCGCTTCGCGCCCCCCCCCCAAGCCCCCCCGCGCGCGTAAGTCGTTACGCGCCATAATAGTTACGCGCCATTGTAGTTGTGTCCCTATGTCCCACCTGTGAATATAGATATATATATATATATATATGGTTTTAACTACGTAAAACTTGCGAATATACAACATTCTTTGCTGTCCCATTGTCTTTGCATATAAATAGATTGTCAGGTTATCCCCCTGTTTCCCCCGGTGTCCCCGTTGTAGTTGTGTCCCTGTGTCCCGGTCGTCATTTATATTCCCTGTGTCCCGCGTCCCGGTCATCATTTGTATCCCGGTGTCCCGGTCTGTATATACATTCGTTTTTTAGTTTTGTTTTTCTCCTTTATTTTTTTCCTTTTTTTTTCTTTTTTAGCTTATTTAGATTTTTAGATTTTTTAGTTTTTTTTATTAGTTTTTAGTTTTTATTTCTTTTTAGTTTTTTTGTCCCGGTCGTCATTTATATCCCCCTGTTTCCCCCGGTGTCCCCGTTGTAGTTGTGTCCCTGTGTCCCGGTCGTTATTTATATTCCCTGTGTCCCGGTCGTCATTTGTATCCCGGTGTACCGGTCTGTATATACATTCGTTTTTTAGTTTTGTTTTTCTCCTTTATTTTTTTCCTTTTTTTTTCTTTTTTAGTTTATTTAGATTTTTAGATTTTTTAGTTTTTTTATTAGTTTTTAGTTTTTTTTTTCTTTTTAGTTTTTTTGTAGTTTTTACCTTCTTTTTAGTTTTGTTAATTTTTTTTTTTACTTGTGTCCTGGTCGTCATTTATACTCCCTGTGTCCCGGTGCTTTGTTGATTGCTAATCGAACATTCCTTTTGTCCTGGTCGCTTTCTCTTTGAGTGTCGTCATTTATTTTTTTCTTTTTTAGTTCTTTTAGTTTTTACCTTTTTTAGTTTTTTTTTAGTTTTTAGTTTTTTTAGTTTTTTACCTTTTTTTAGTTTTTTTAGTTTTTTAGCTTTTTTATTTTTTTTATTAGTTTTTAGTTTTTTTGTAGTTTTTGCCTTTTTTTTTAGTTTTTTGTCCTGGTCGCTTTCTCTTTGAGTGTCGTCATTTATTAGTTTTTTCCTTTTTTTTTTAGTTTTTTATTGGTTTTTACCTTTATTTTAGCTTATTTTTCAGTTTTTTCCTTTTTTTTAGTTTTTTTTTATTTTTTATTTTTTTTAGTTTTTTACCTTTTTTTAGTTTTTTTAGTTTTTTTAGTTTTTTAGCTTTTTTACTTTTTTTATTAGTTTTTAGTTTTTTTTTGTAGTTTTTGCCTTTTTTTAGTTTTTTCAGTTTTTTTTTTAGTTTTTTATTGGTTTTTACCTTTATAGTTTTTTTTAGTTTTTTAGCTTTTTTATTTTTTTTATTAGTTTTTAGTTTTTTTTTGTAGTTTTTGCCTTTTTTTAGTTTTTTCAGTTTTGACGTCACCTAATCCAGTTTTTTCAGGTGACGTCACCTGACACATCCATCCACACATCCATCCACACATCCACAGACAGACAACTTATTTTTATATATATAGATATATATAGTTTCGGTCTGTATATACATTCGTTTTTTAGTTTTGTTTTTCTCCTTTATTTTTTTCCTTTTTTC
Organism: Artemia franciscana; assembly: GCF_032884065.1. Taxonomy (NCBI): domain Eukaryota; kingdom Metazoa; phylum Arthropoda; class Branchiopoda; order Anostraca; family Artemiidae; genus Artemia; species Artemia franciscana. Next base: position 11,424 of record NW_027062612.1, read on the forward strand.
TTTTTTTTCTTTTTTAGTTTATTTAGATTTTTAGATTTTTTAGTTTTTTTATTAGTTTTTAGTTTTTTTGTAGTTTTTACCATTTTTTTAGTTTTTTTAGTTTTTTTTTTATACTTATGTCCTGGTCGTCATTTATACTCCCTGTGTCCCGGTCGTCATTTGTGTCTCGGTGCTTTGTTGATTGCTAATTTATATTATATTTATATTTATATTTTTTATATTTATTAATATTTTTTTAGTTTTCTTTTTCTCTTATTTTTCAGTTTTTTCCTTTTTTTTAGTTTTTTCTTTTTTAGTTTTTAGTTTTTTTTTGTTTTTTACCTTTTTTAGTTTTTTTAGTTTTTTTAGTTTTTTAGCTTTTTTAGTTTTTTTATTAGTTTTTAGTTTTTTTTTAGTTTTTGCCTTTTTTTAGTTTTTTCAGTTTTTTTTTTGTTTTTAGTTTTTTACCTTTTTTTAGTTTTTTTTTAGTTTTTTAGCTTTTTTAGTTTTTTTTCTTTTTAGTTTTTTTTGTAGTTTTTACCTTTTTTAGTTTTTTTTCTTCTTTTGTATTAGTGTGAAATAATTCAGACGTTATATGCGGACAAACACGACGTCACTCGACAGACAGAGAGACAGACATAACCCACAAACAACTTATTTTTATATATATTTATTCATATTTTTTTAGTTTTCTTTTTCTCTTTTATTTTTCAGTTTTTTCCTTTTTTTTAGTTTTTTTCTTTTTTAGTTTTTAGTTTTTTTTAGTTTTTTACCTTTTTTTTAGTTTTTTTTTAGTTTTTTTAGTTTTTTAGCTTCTTTAGTTTTTTTATTAGTTTTTATTTTTTTTGTAGTTTTTGCCTTTTTTTATTTTTTTCAGTTTTTTTAGTTATTAGATTTTTACCTTTTTTTTAGTTTTTTTTAGTTTTTTAGCTTTTTTAGTTTTTTTTCTTTTTAGTTTTTTTTGTAGTTTTTACCTTTTTTAGTTTTTTTCTTCTTTTGTATTAGTGTGAAATAATTCAGACGTCATATGCGGACAAACATGACGTCACCTGATCCACACACAGATCCACACACAGACAACTTATTTTTATATATATAGACTAGCTGTTGGGGTGGCGCTTCGCGCCACCCCAACACCTAGTTGGTGGGGGCGCTTCGCGCCCCCCCCAAGCCCCCCCGCGCGCGTAAGTCGTTACGCGCCATATTAGTTACGCGCCATTGTAGTTGTGTCCCTATGTCCCACCTGTGAATATAGATATATATATATATATATATATATATATATATATATATATATATATATATATATATATATATATATATATATATAGATATATATGTTTTTAACTACGTAAAACTTGCGAATATACAACATTCTTTGCTGTCCCATTATCTGTGCATATAAATAGATTGTCAGGTTTACCGACTCTTGAACATGCAACATATAATGGTCCATGGGAAAACAATCCGTATTCAGATCTATACCTCATGATTCTAATGATTGCCCTTGAGCTTTGTTGATGGTGATTGCTAATCGACCATTCCCTGAGTCGCCATCGTCATTTATATATCCCCCTGTGCACCCCGGCGTCCCCTTTGTAGTTATGTCCCTGTGTCCCGGTCGTCATTTATATTCCCTGTGTCCCGGTCGTCATTTGTGTCCCGGTGTTCCAGTCTGTGATTTCTCTTTGAGTGTCCCGGGCGTCATTTATATACCTTGTGTCCCGGTGTCCCGGTCGTCATTTATATCCCCCTGTGCCCCCCGGCGTCCCCATTTTAGTTGTGTCCCTGTGTCCCGGTCGTCATTTATATTCCCTGTGTCCCGGTCGTCATTTGTATCCCGGTGTCCCGGTCTGTATATACATTCGTTTTTTAGTTTTGTTTTTCTCCTTTATTTTTTTCCTTTTTTCTTTTTTTCTTTTTTAGTTTATTTAGATTTTTAGATTTTTTAGTTTTTTTATTAGTTTTTAGTTTTTTTGTAGTTTTTTACCATTTTTTTAGTTTTTTTAGTTTTTTTTACTTATGTCCTGGTCGTCATTTATACTCCCTGTGTCCCGGTCGTCATTTGTGTCTCGGTGCTTTGTTGATTGCTAATTTATATTATATTTATATTTTTTATATTTATTAATATTTTTTTAGTTTTCTTTTTCTCTTATTTTTCAGTTTTTTCCTTTTTTTTAGTTTTTTCTTTTTTAGTTTTTAGTTTTTTTTTGTTTTTTACGTTTTTTTTAGTTTTTTTAGTTTTTTTTAGTTTTTTAGCTTTTTTAGTTTTTTATTAGTTTTTAGTTTTTTATTAGTTTTAGTTTTTTTTAGTTTTGTCTTTTTTTAGTTTTTAGTTTTTTACCTTTTTTTGTTTTTTTTTAGTTTTTTAGCTTTTTTAGTTTTTTTTTCTTTTTAGTTTTTTTTGTAGTTTTTACCTTTTTTAGTTTTTTTCTTCTTTTGTATTAGTGTGAAATAATTCAGACGTCATATGCGGACAAACACGACGTCACTCGACAGACAGACAGACAGACATAACCCACAAACAACTTATTTTTATATATATTTATTCATATTTTTTTAGTTTTCTTTTTCTCTTTTATTTTTCAGTTTTTTCCTTTTTTTAGTTTTTTCTTTTTTAGTTTTTAGTTTTTTAGTTTTTTACCTTTTTTTATTTTTTTTTTAGTTTTTTTAGTTTTTTAGCTTTTTTAGTTTTTTTATTAGTTTTTATTTTTTTGTAGTTTTTGCCTTTTTTTATTTTTTTCAGTTTTTTTATCCCCCTGTGCACCCCGGCGTCCCCTTTGTAGTTATGTCCCTGTGTCCCGGTCGTCATTTATATTCCCTGTTTCCCGGTCGTCATTTGTGTCCCGGTGTTCCAGTCTGTGATTTCTCTTTGAGTGTCCCGGGCGTCATTTATATTCCTTGTGTCCCGGTCGTCATTTATATCCCCCTGTGCCCCCCGGCGTCCCCATTGTAGTTGTGTCCCTGTGTCCCGGTCGTCATTTATATTCCCTGTGTCCCGGTCGTCATTTGTATCCCGGTGTCCCGGTCTGTATATACATTCGTTTTTTAGTTTTGTTTTTCTCCTTTATTTTTTTCCATTTTTCTTTTTTTTTCTTTTTTAGTTTATTTAGATTTTTAGATTTTTTAGTTTTTTTATTAGTTTTTAGTTTTTTTTAGTTTGTAAAAAACTAAAAACTAAAAAAGAAAAAAACTAAAAAAAAGGAAAAAACTGAAAAATAAAAGAGAAAAAGAAAACTAAAAAAATATGAATAAATATATATAAAAATAAGTTGTTTTCTGGGTTATGTCTGTCTGTCTGTCTGTCGAGTGACGTCGTGTTTGTCCGCATATGACGTCTGAATTATTTCACACTAATACAAAAGAAGAAAAAAAAACTAAAAAAGGTAAAAACTACAAAAAAAACTAAAAAGAAAAAAACTAAAAAAGCTAAAAAAACTAAAAAAAACTAAAAAAAGGTAAAAAACAAAAAACTAAAAAAAACTGAAAAAACTAAAAAAAGGCAAAAACTAAAAAAAAAACTAAAAACTAATAAAAAAACTAAAAAAGCTAAAAAACTAAAAAAACTAAAAAAACTAAAAAAAGGTAAAAAACTAAAAAAAACTAAAAACTAAAAAAGAAAAAACTAAAAAAGGAAAAAACTGAAAAATAAGAGAAAAAGAAAACTAAAAAAATATTAATAAATATAAAAAATAAAAAAATATAAATATAATATAAATTAGCAATCAACAAAGCACCGAGACACAAATGACGACCGGGACACAGGGAGTATAAATGACGACCAGGACATAAGTAAAAAAAAAAAACTAAAAAAACTAAAAAATCGAAAAATCTAAATAAACTAAAAAAGAAAAAAAAGAAAAAAGGAAAAAAATAAAGGAGAAAAACAAAACTAAAAAACGAATGTATATACAGTCCGGGACACCGGGATACAAATGACGACCGGGACACAGGGAATATAAATGACGACCGGGACACAGGGACACAACTACAATGGGGACGCCGGGGGGCATAGGGGGATATAAATGACGACCGGGACACCGGGACACAAGGAATATAAATGACGCCCGGGACGCTCAAAGAGAAATCACAGACTGGAACACCGGGACACAAATGACGACCGGGACACAGGGAATATAAATGACGACCGGGACACAGGGACATAACTGCAAAGGGGACGCCGGGGTGCACAGGGGGATATATAAATGACGATGGCGACTCAGGGAATGGTCGATTAGCAATCACCATCAACAAAGCTCAAGGGCAATCATTAGAATCATGAGGTATAGATCTGAATACGGATTGTTTTCCCATGGACCATTATATGTTGCATGTTCAAGAGTCGGTAAACCTGAAAATCTATTTATATGCACAGACAATGGGACAGCAAAGAATGTTGTATATTCGCAAGTTTTACGTAGTTAAAAACATATATATATATATATATATATATACACAACTACAATGGCGCGAAACTAATATGGCGCGTAACGACTTACGCGCGCGGGGGGGGCTTGGGGGGGGCGCGAAGCGCCCCACCAACTAGGTGTTGGGGTGGCGCGAAGCGCCACCCCAACAGCTAGTATAGATATATATATATATATATATATATATATATATATATATATATATATATATATATACATATATATATTTAGTGCCTTTTTTGAGTGACCAAAAGGATTGGAGGGCAAATAGCCCCCCTCCCACCACCCTTTTCCTTCAAATTCGTCAGATCAGTAATTTTGTTCAGCATTGTTGAAAGGTCAAATACCTATATCTTTGGAGATGACACGACCCCACATAGCCCATGGGGAAAGGTTTATAAGATACTAGCTGTTGTGGTGGCGCTTCGCGCCACCCCAATACCTTGTTGGTGGGGGAGCTTTGCGCCCCTCAGCAAGCCCCCCCTCCCCGCGCGCGTAAGTCGTTACGCGCCATTGTAGTTGTGTCCCTGTGTCCCACCTGTGAATATAGATAGATTTATATATGTGTTTCAAACTACGTAAAAATTGCGAATATGCAACATTCTTGGCTTTCCCATTGTCTGTGCATATACAAAGCCGTATGTACTAATAATGACTTCATATGCAAACGCTCTTTTTACAAAAAAACAAACATGCATACACACAACTCGTTTTTATATAGATAGATAGATAGATAGATGCAATACAAATTAACTGCGTAAAACTTGCGAATATACAACATTCTTCGCTGTCCGATTGTCGCTGCATATAAATAGATTGTCAGGTT
>NW_027062613.1:0-43506 GCF_032884065.1 Artemia franciscana
AGTGATTTGTGCTATGTACGAGAATAACACTACTGCGGTTAAGGCAGGAAATTAGGTTGGCAACTGGTTTGGTATTACATCAGGAGTTAAGCAGGGTTTTGTTCTATCCCCTTTATGTTGATCGTTTTGATAGACTTCGTCTTAAGGAACACAGGAAATGGCAATTGGAGACCGAGACCATAGAAACATATGGGAAGACAGATGCTCCAGGATTTTGATTATGCTGATGATCTAAGTATATTAGATGAAAGTGTGAGCAAAATGAATGAAATCTTACAGGTTTTGCGAGCTAAGACTTATTGAATAGGTTTTAAAGTAAATGTTAAGAAGACTGACTCCTTAAGCTAGGAATAGGTGAGGATGAAAATATGGCGTTGGGTAACGAAAAGATTGATCAGGTGGGCAGCTTCACTTAACTTAGCACTATGATTAGTAAAGATGGTGGGAGCAGTGAAGATGTTAAAAGTAGAATATCTAAGGCTCAGGGTGTTTTTTCAAAGATTAAAAAAAAAGTTTGCAAGAATAGAAAGATAAGTCTGCAAACCTTGATTAGAATATTGAAAGCTAAGTGATAACATTGGACAACTATAGCTCTGAAGCTAAGGTCCGAAAAGCGGACGAAAATATACTAGATTTTATCTAAAGAATTTGCCTACGGATTGTTCTGAGTACCCAGTTGACTAACCGTATATCGAAGACTAGGTTTTATGAAAAATTTGGTTCAATCCCTTTTTCTAAGGCTTTAATATAAGAATGATTGAAATGGCAAGGCCACGTTCTGTGGATGAAGAATGACTGATTCCCAAGGATTGTCCTTTTTGGCCAACCGTATGGGGCTACACAGAAAGCAAGTTTTCCTCGTCTGGGTTGGGAGGATGTAGTAAATAAGGAATAAAAAGAAATGAAAACTTTCTGGAAGGGTGTAAAGAGGAGGGCCTTGAATAAATTAGGCTAGAGGAGGAGCATGCGTAGCTGTATTATCCTTAGACTGTTTGATACAGCAGTGAGTTATTAGTAGTAGTAGTAAGAAAAATGAGTTCAAAAACATACAACTAAAATAAATGAATAAATAAATCTTAAAACGAATAATGGTTAAGTTGGATACATAAATCGAGCCTGGGAATTAAGTATTTTAAAATTAAATAAAATTAGGTGTAAATTAAGCATGAATGAAATACAATTCTTTATAGAGATGAATATATATCTTTTAAAAAATTTTATGTACAAAAGATATATTCAGAATATAAGAAAATACTAAAAAATTTATAAGTCGGAAAAGTTGTACCGACATCATAAGTAAGGACTCGGTGTAGAGGGCATTTTCATCCTGGCAGTAGATCTACGCCTATTTGGTTTTTACTTTACTCTCTCTTTCTCTTCTCTCTCTCTCTCTCCTTTTTTCTCCCTGAATCTTTCTTTCTTTCTTTGTCTCCCTCTCCCTTTCTCGTTAAGAAATAAACAACTATATATTCAATTGAAACTGCTTAATTAGTAATCTAATATTTGCTGTTTAGATCCAACTTGCTATGTGACCTCTACATTGGTGACCATCAAGGCAAGTTTTATTTCGTGTGAAATAAAGAAAAAATACTGGTGAGGTTCAACGTTTTTTCATGATTTGATTTAAGATTTGCTTACGAAGAACTTCAATCAGTTGATCATAGCTTCTCTTCCAGAACAACGATAAAAAATTGTATAAGAAATTATGTGTTGACAATATTACTTCTTATAGCCATTATTTTTCGTTAAAGAAAACTCCTTCTCTAGTATATGCAATGCCATAACAAATGCTTGAAAGTAGAAATTTATCACATTTTCTTACGTTCTAAGCATGTAAGTAAAAGAGATAATATTTTGCTTTTATTAAAATAAATTTTAATTAGAGTCAACCAATCTGACAAAACCAACTACATCTATGTATAGCTACAATTTACTCTTCTTAGGAGTCTAAACTCAATAATTATTGTCTTAAGGACAGGTTGTTTAGGCTCGGTGACTAATTAGTGTTATTTTAAGTTTTTCTTGCCCAGGTGATGAAGAAATGACTGATTACATAGTTAATGAATTTTTGAGCCAAGCTAACACAGAACTATCTTTTTGAAGAATTTGGATAGGCTTGCGGACACTTTATTAGGAAGTTGAAAGTATCTAACGTATTTTTATTATCATAAAAATTATTTTATTAAAATCTTCGAAGCAACAAGAGGCTAAGACTGATATACTGGGAAAATCTTTTTCTGCTATTGGCTCTAATATGCAAATACCAATCAAGTGTGACACAAAGGATGAAAATTTTGATGAGATTTTACCATCCAAAGCTTGTTTGTAAGCTCATTGACGACTATGTAATTAATAAATACACAACAAAGGGTAAAAGGTGACGACACTCTCAAGGAGTTTCTCATTCAACTTACAAAGTTTACCAACACGGTAATTCTTAGGGCCCTATATGCCATTTTTATGGGTTCCACACTGCTAAATGTAGTGATTAACATCAATATTATTACCAAACTTGTTTGTGACCACCGCAGGTAATCATAGAAATCCTACAAAATTATAATTCTTTATGTATTTTGTAACCGCTAAGAGAGGATAAGTTTCTGTATCTAAAGCGAAAACTACCAGAGAGTAACCTGTTATTTGTGGGCTATAAAGTTTTTACTTCTAAATCCCTACAGACTTGAAGCTCATCTTCACGCACCAACCGAAATGAAGATTTTTACAAATAAGTGATTTTCCATTTCTTGACCACAAGAAGCTGACACCTGTGGTTTACGCAACCTACATGGATAATGTTTAAGGTAAAGGAATTCTCTATTTCCAAATCCAAAGAGATTGAATCCTATTTTTCAGGGTACAACCTCTAGAGATATTGTATAAGCGTTAGGACAAACTCCAATCATTTTATTAAGAGGTAGTATCTAGGTGAACATATCATTTAATTATCTTAAATTATTTTAGCAAGGCATTTTTCTGTTGAGAGATGCAAGATTCTCTACAACATTGTGTGGATACAAGCACAACTGCAAAGTGATGGATAGAGACAGAAGAATTCTGACGGCAAATTCCTGTGATCCTATCCTCATTCTTATATTTTCATGTCATCTTTTTTCCTCCCCTTGAATTCTTGAGGGGATGGGCCATACAGTCTAGTTCTAGCAAGATACTATTTTATTATAGTAGTCACTATTCTGGCATCCTTCATAAGCTTCATTATTGGCTAACACATCTCTTTCCCAAACTCTGACAGAAATGGGTTACAACAGCTCCAATATTTTTCCAATAAGGTGTTCACTACCACAAAGATAGCCTAAAGGGCCGGCAAAATACAGTCACCATTAAGAGACAGTCGTTTATCTCAGGCAAATTTAATATTTACGCTCTAAGGCCTTCCTTATTATTTTCATCTATCAAGGTTTTGTTTTGAAAAAACCTTTATACATATTTCAAAAAAAAAAATTTAATAGTTCTGCAATATATTTTTAAATAAATAAATATTTTTATTTATAATCTTAGACTCACATGATTAGGTAAAGCCTTTTCTTATATCTTTTGCTTTAGTTTTAGATTTAAGGAAAGCCTGTTCTTGTATCTTTTGCTTTTTTGTAGATTTAACTCTTTTGATGTTTTGTTTTTCAGTATACATATTGATTGGGACCAACAAATTATATTTTAGGTATATAACAATTTGAGTGTTTTTTATTCAGGTCATGCAGAACAACAAAATTCTAGGTTAATTTTTTGAGTTTCAATTTTCCTTGAGGCTTTTAATTTTCAGATTCTACACTATTTTTTCCCCATGCTTGAATTAAAAAGTCACCTTTCACTTTAGTTTTGCCCAAGGATTGACAAATGATAGGCCATCTATCATATAGTAAAGTGTCATCATTTTTGTAATTTTTAAAAATAGGGTTACGCTAGCTTACACCACCTATCACTCTGACTATCTTTCTTGGCTTTTTAATCAATAATTCATGGCTAGATGGTAACTTTTTTTTATTTCAAGGGAGTGTTATGTTTTTTATTTTAAGGCCTTACGCCATAAGATTTCATAAGGTCATATAGTTATATTTAGATCATACCGGAGCTTGTATTAGCCTGGTAGCTTGGTAACTCGGTAGCTTGGTGGCCGGCCCAACCTAAAGGGTTTATATTATCGGAAGCATACGGGTCTACTTTGGGGCTTGCAAAACCTTGCAATATCCAACCCAATACGAGTCCTACTAATTACACTTAAGATATAAAAACTAACTTTATTATTCACTTTACTATAGTCTGCTTTCCAAATCAATATCTGATATTATTCCAGTCTCAACGAGATCTGATCTGGTATAAGTCTCTTCCAGATCTGCCTTTTATTTCCAGATCTCCCGAACCCATTTCGACTACTCTCTTTCCGCGGTTTCTTATCTCATTAGGACACCCGTAGCTCTTGCATATCAAGGGGATATCAATTCGTTACATTCGTCCCACCTTACCATAGATGCCCCCACAACATTTAAGTCCCTCTACTTTTCAAATTTAAGCTTATATGATTAAAACCATAACTACCAAAGAAGAGAAAATTTTACGCAGAAAGTTTTGAACCATGTTATTCATTACTGGTACAAAACAAAGGACAAAATTTATATGGCTCCATAGAAGCTCGCACCTTCGTCACTTTCTTCAATTTACCAATGGGTTCTAAAAATCCGTCCAGTCCCCCTTTCTTTCCTCTTCTCTTTTTTCAGAATTGCAAGCAGAAAAGAAACTAAGGTTGAGGTGTTTCACAGGAGCAGAGAGTACTATATAAGAGCATTTCATTCATTCTTACGACAGCTAATGCTATTGCACTAGTGTCGCTCCTTGATCCTGTGTTAAAAATTTAGTGCAATTGATTCTAAATGATGGTTTAAATGCGATAAAGCGGAACTCTGGTGTGCCACTTTCCCTTCCTTCCAACTAAAATTTTTACCTTAAATTTCTTTTCTGGAGAGCTAGTGTTCCTTTTTTTCAGAACCGCTGAAATCGAGCGTCTGGATTCTACGCAGAGAACTGTTAATATTAAAAATAGAATTTCATGAAAAAATCTGTTGACGGTTTTATCGGATATTGATTTGGAATTTGACAATTTAACAAAAGCAAAGCACAAAAGAAAAATTCCTTATTTTTCATAAATTCATCATTATTATTTTTCTTCGTTACTTCTTGGCTGTCACATTTTGGTTTGGTTATAGATTCAAACACAATTAAGATTCAAGTGTTCATGACTTCGTCTGTTGGTATCCCATTATGTTGATCCGAATATACAAAGGCTTAGCAAATTTATCCTCAAAGGTCATTATCGTCATGGGGCTTGACGGATATTCACATTGTTCATTGTAAAATCATTAATTGACGTCATCGAAAATGGATCGGGATACCAACGTCATAATTACGTCACTCGACATAGTAGAGATTAGACGACACATCTAGATGCGTCATATGCATCGATGACCACTGGTGTCATTGGAGAAAAAATTGGTGCCAACGAATACCAAAGGGTAATTTTTGGAGTAATCAGGTGGTGTCCCTTATGAAAGTACATGTCTCGATCTGAACCATTATCATTGACAGTGAAAAGTAGCAACCGTTCAAGGCTTGGGGTATAAGTATGGTCAGAACTTGTATTTTTTTTTTTTTTAAGAGCAATTGGAACTTATAGGCAAACTTCAAATCATATTTAAGAGTATTTACAGCTTTCTAAGAAAAGATAATTAAATTTCAAGGAAATCAAATATTAAATTCAAAATCATCTAAAATAATGAACTTCAGATATTCATGTTTGATTTTCCAGTTCAGCAGTAAAGCTATTTACAGCAAATATTATTCTTTGTTTTTATTTCAAGATTTCAACTTGAAAATCATCTAAAACTTTTCAACTTCTATCATTATTCACTAGACCATTCTAAATAGGGATGATTAAAAGGCATTTATGGTTGATAAATGTCATTTAATACACACAATGAGAACAAATAATAGTTCTGACCAGAACCCTGAGCCCTTAACCAGTAAAGCCATCTATAAAATAGTCAAAAGATTATTATTGTACAACACTTATATCTTCGTGTAAAAAAAGAGGTAGTCAGGTTGATATGGTGGAAGCGGGGGAGGCGTTATATGAGGTAATGGTGATAAAGCTAATTCGTTGTGATCAAAAATCAGTAAACTAATAAGAGGATGCTCTTTTTTAGCAGGATTTTCACACTTAACAGTGACACTAATCTTTGAAGTTTCCCAAGATCTTTGGAAAATATAATGATAGAGGAAAACTATCAATGTAGACATACTAATGCTGGCGGGTAATGATGCTATCATAGCCTACTCATATCGTTAATTCTTTGACATAATGAAGTCGACAGCTTGATGAGATTCTTTAATGATAGGTTCATTTCATTAAGAAGCGTTCCCATTCTTCTAATAAAATTTCAAGATCCTTCACCGCATTAGCCTTGTTATTTAGTTTCATTGCAACTAAATTAGGTTCAAATTATTTTATTGCAGGGAAATTTAGGGCACTGACTACATATTCTTGGAAAAGTTCTTGTTTTCAATTTTGATTTTAGAAAAATACTTAAAGTGTGCCGAAATGGTAAAAGTTTCACTAAAAACTGTACAGCCAATTGGTGCCTCAAAGATATCTGAATTAACAAGCGTTATTTTATTTAAATTTTCTGATTCACAAGACATAGAAATTTCAGTACCTTTTACTGTATATACCCAAAGAAATTCTTTTACTTGTTTCAAATAGGAATTTAGCTGGCAGTTCAGAAAAAGTTACTTTGCAGTTGGATTTAAAAAGATTTTGGTATCCATGGAAAATAGAAAAATTGCAAGAGTCATGAATTTTTTTTTCTAGAATCGGCTTCAAAATAGTACAGATTCTATTTTCAAACATGGCACAATGGCGCAGATCAGATTCTTCTAATTCTAAAAAGTTTTTTCGTTCATCTCTCTTAATAGCAATATAGGGTCGAGAGGGGTGAATAGTTTTAAGGTTCTGAGGAAATTCATTATGCAAAGTAGGAAAGGGTAAAATGCAATGTAGCTCGTTTTGTCCGTTAATCGAAATCAAAGGTATATTAATAGAAATTCTTAACTCAGAATCAGTTAAAATTGTCGATGTAGCTGCTAAAGAATGATAATCAGGCCAAACTTCTTGAAAATTCTTTATTAGTTATCAGAATTGTGGCTGTAGACTTTTAGATATTTTTTTGTAGACTTTCAGATAAAGTAATAGGGATTAACAGATTCAAAGGTATTCTACTACTGGAAAGAGCGTTTAAATCAATTTCTAGAGAATGTACTTTTTTTGGCTTCGAGTAAAGCCTGTCTAAATTTGAGGTATTCTACATCTAATTCTATTGTATGTAAATGATCCAGAATATGATCTTGTTTATTTTTCATAATAATCCATTCTTGACGTACTATTGCGCGTTTTTTAGTGAGATTATTCATTATTTAATTTCGATACTGATATTCAAGAAAGAGTTTTTTCAAAAAAGTGACCTGTTTCGATAAAAAAAAAAGGTGAAGGATACGGCATTAGACTTTACAGTCCCTATCGGCGGTGCTGATCTCCGTTTCTTGGCCCTTCAGCCAGGAAGTGCAATGGGGGGTTGGGGGCCAGCCATCCTGTGCTTTCACACACCCTTCCTGTTTACCTTCCCCAGATTTCTCGACGATTTCTATTCTTACTGGAAAGTAACGTCATAATACTTTTAACTTCAGTTTCTGATTTATCAGCTAGTGAAAGTGCTTCATGATTTTCATAGCCATAAAGAATTGGAAAATTCTCTTTCAATTTATAGCTGGCCAACTGCTGGGTATTTTAAACATTTTTTGGAATCTTGGGTTGCCAACATTCAGCTTTATATCTTTGGAGATTGCCTATATGCTTTCTGGTTGTAACCAAAATTTTTTTTGAAGAAGTCGAACAAAAATTCTCTAGCTATGGTCCAATTTGAAGAAGTGACTTCCAGAAGTCCTTCATATGGGACAATTAAATATCCTAGACCTAGCTTGACTTCATTTAGTGTATACACTATCTGAAACGCTGTAATTAAAGCTGAAATTCCAAGAATCATTTCTCTCGCTACTTTCTCACTGATTAGATTGAATTCTAGTAATTAATTTTCTTGAAAAAAGAGGATGTGGAGCTTTCATTTATCATACTATTTGCGGTTAATATCATATTCCCGTCTAATACTCCTAAGTAAGAACAATATTCCCTAACCGTTCACCTTTCCTCTGTGGTTAGACTCAAATCTTGCGATTCGGAGACATTTCTGTTAATGCAGTTAACTTTTCTATAACTCCGTATGAAAATACAAATAAAAATTGTAAAACTTATACCAATGAAAATGCAATTACTGAGAGAGCAAGATTGATTTCAAAGTGTACGTCTTGGCGAGTTTCTACAACATACTCTATTGACCTGAACCGATAGAAATATTTTTCTTGAAAATCTTTCAATGTCTTTGATCATTTTCTAAATTTTGAGTTTTATACAGGTCATCAACCTTTCATCCAATCAGTTCGTCCCGCGAAATCGAGTTTAACAATATTTTAAAAACATTTAAAATCTGCAACATACTAAGCGGTAATTTTGAAAGCTTTCTAAAACCTGAGAATTGGGCTTGCTTGTCACCATGTACGATCCGTTAGATATGCAATGGAAGAAGACGTCCTGAAAAAATAACTACTTCGTATTTCATTCTAGTTTTCAAAAGAAAATTTTTTAAAGGAAATTATAAATAAATAAAATAAAATTGTCGAAACTTGTGTAAAGTTCACATAGAGGCACCTTAGAATGCAAACTTCAAAACAATATCTTCTCATTAAATTTTCTTGTTTGGTTAACCAAAGAATGGTAACCAAACTAATACCATATGTGACCTATTGAAAGAACTCAATAAATAGCGTATTGTATCCTGATTAAGGATCTTTATATTCATATGTTTCCAAAAAGAAATAAAAAAATAAACTAATAAATGGTTAGTAGAATTTTAGACACGCGGTTAATAATGTCTTTATCTATAACCCAAATGCTCTAATCTTCTCACTTTCTGTTTTCTTTGTTGTTCTTCTTCTTCTTCTTTTAATTTCTTTTGTGTCTCTTCAATTTTTCTGATGTTTTCTTCTGCTTCAAACAGTTCTGATAGTGTTATTGTTGTATCATTTAACTCAAATCGCGTGTTTTCCAAATCTTCCTCCAAGAAGCGACTTCTTATTTGCTCTGCCTCTAGCTTTTCTTTTAATACTTCTATTTCACTCATTAATTTCTCAATCTCTTCCTTAAGTTTTTTATTCTCCTCTGCAACTTTCCTGCTAATGGCAAGCATATGAAAACGAAATTTCTTGATTTTCATCGTTTCCGATCTTAAGATTATTTATCATGCAAAACAATAGTTAAATAATAAATTTTTATCATGCAGCATGCAAAACTAATGGAATAAAAAATAAATGGAATAAATATAAAATTATGTCCTGTCATATTATAAATAATTTTCTTTCAATTTATAGACCTCCCATTCGACCGTAATTAAGTCTTGTAACTGGCTTTGTACCCCTAACTAGTCGCCTCAAAACCTTATTTAGCCTCGATGGTATAAGTTCACCTTCGGTTTTTGTTGCGCTAAGCTTACAAAATTGCGTTGCCTCGTCAAAAAGTTGCAAATTTTCCTCAAAATTGTTTTTGACCGATCCCACAGTTTTTTCGCCCGCTCCTGCGAATATTGGAGAAAAGATCCTGCTTAATCCCTAATAAAGGTTCAATGGGAATAAACCTTATTGACAGGGGGCTCCGATTCAGATACCTTGTCACCCAAAATTTGTGGAGCGATCGAACTCGAAGAACCTTCACCTTGCCCATGAAAAATATCGACAACTGGCGGCCTAGAAACAGGTGTCTAGACAGCTGTTCAATTTGAAACATTACTATGCAAGCTAAGATTTGAGTTAACAGTTTCAATCCCTTCAGAAAAATTCAATTGATACGGCAATTCAGAATCAAGCAATTCGGCTAGACGCATTGAATTTTCATTGGTAATTTGAACACCGATAAAAGCTTTAGGGGGCTTCTGTATGCATCGGCTTTTGCCATTGGAGATGAACATTTTACTGGAACTAATAGTTGCTTTGGTTCCAATGCATGACTATCTGTTAGAGGCGAAAAATCTGGATATTCAGGTTCTAAATAATCATCTAATATTAACCTTTCTTCGTATCCGATGGAAATACTTTGTTTCAATATACCTATTGTGAGGCTTGACTCTTGACGTTTGAGTCTAGGGGGAAGCAAAATTGGACTTTATTGTGGGGGTCTCCACACAAAAGGCTTGGGTTGATCAGAATAGTTACCTTTATGAAGATTGTCAGGTATTTGAAATCTAGGAGTTCTAGGTAAAGGCCTAAGAGGTTCCGTATTGGTTGCAGGGGTACCAATAGAATTTTCCTTGTCAATTGTCTCTGTAAAAGTAATTATTTGACCGAGAGGCGGCAAAAAGTCGATAACAGGTAAAATACAAATGTGTATACTAATATTAAGGGAGTCCAATAAAGGTGCGGTCATAGAATTAGTCAGGATAGGGGTAGTTGAAATATTTGTTTTTGAAGAAGTAAGGCTATAACCTTGATCATCTGCCCAAGTTACTTCTTTCCCAGGTTTTTCGTTTTAATCCCGTCAAATTGTTTAGTAGTTAGGTGACCCCATGGCTGAGAAGCTACATATGGCTTAAGCATAATAGGATGAAAGATTTCTGTCTTTCTTTCAGCAACTCTATGATTTTCATAATTTATCCCATTTCCCATTAAAAGAATGACACGATATGGCCCAAGCCATGTGACTCTATCGAGCCGATTGTGTCTGGCTACTGGAGGCACATGCAACAGAACTAAATCTTCTACATTGAATCGAGTATCTTTTGCATCCCGATCATAATTTTCCTTTTGTTTTTGTTTGGCACTTTCTAAATTTGTTTTTACAGAATCAAAAGATAATATCTGACGTTCTAGTATTTCAGACTTATAGTTAGACTCAACATTGTAGAATGTGTGACTACTCGTAATATCTTCGAAAGGAAACCTTGGCTCTCGGAGAAACATTATAAAATGTAGATTATCTTTCACTCTCATGATAAGCAGTATTAATGCACCATTGTGTATACGGCAATTGACTATCCCAGTCAAAGTATTGTTTTTGTCGAACATAAATGGAAAGGAAATTCGTAATTTAAAGGTTACGTCTTTCTGTAATTCCATTTTATTGAGCATGTAGTTCTCATCTAATTTTTTCTTGAAGATTTCTGCAATACTATTTAAAATATCTGAACAAAATTCTTTTCCTTGATCGTTGACCAAATTTTCAAATGGGCAATTGATCAGCATTAATTTCTCTACAAAAGCTTTCGCTGCAAAATTAGCTGTTTTATTTGGAAGAGCAACCACCGTCACACCCTTGGAAAAAGCGTCAGATATTACCAAAATCCATTTATTTCTTGCATTTACCGATTCTAGAAGCGGACCTAATAAATCAATTCAAACCAACTCTAATGGTCGACTAACTTCAGGTAAACAACCAAATAGGCTTTTTGGAGCATAATTAAGCCCTTTGTGTCGACAGGAAACTAGACAACTTTGAACGTACTTTTTCATAATTGCATACATATTTCTGAAATAAAATCTCTCGCAAATGCAAATATAAGTTTTCAAGAATCCGATTAAAAACTTAGGAACTACAGGTAGTATGCGAACATTGGAGCTTTTATATCTTTGTGAGGGGATAGTGAGATGACACAAAAAATCCAAGTCTTCATCAATTACAAAATTGTCAATTTCTTTTATTACGATTCTAGCAATGTCTGGTGGCATATCTTTGGCATAATTGCTAATGGCCATCCAAAAGGGATCTTTCTGTTAATGCTTTCTGATTTTACTTTGGAAAATGTCCTCATTATCCTTTGAAATTTGATTCCCAACAGATTTAGAAGGTTTAAATGACGTGATAATTTTTCCTTTTGGACTCAAAGATTTTCCAGACAATTTTCCCTCATTATCAGACTCAAATTTTGGACAGGATGGTCGGTTGATTTTCTGCTTCTAGTGATAACATGTGACGAATTTGAGGTTTGGTATCCTACCTGCATATCATGATTATTCCCATTTACCTCAACCGCATTAGCAAATTCCGTGGCTAAATTCTAGATAAGGGTTGACTGTTAACCGAGATAATGCGTCAGCAACACGATTAATCCCAAATTTGATGTATTTTACAGAAAATTCAAAGCCTAACAATTCTATTTGAAATCGAGCCCAATCGCCCTTATGATCCGTCTTTTGTAATAAATACTGAAAAGGTTTGTGATCCGATGCTATGAAAAATGATTTTCCCAATAAGTACTGGCGTATACATCTTATAGCAAACATAACAGCTAGACAGTTCTTTTGAATTACAGAATGATTCTTTTCAGCATCATTGAAACTACGAGAAATATATTGAAGAACTTTTTCTGATCCATTTTAAATTTGTTAGAAATGCACCACATGCAAAATCGCTAGCATCGGTATAAACTTGAAAAGCCTCGGAATCTGGACTTAAATCAGGTAATCCATGAATTGGTTCTTTAATGAGTTTAGCCCGTAGTTGTTCGAAATCCTCTATTTGTTGTTGGCTAAAATTAAAAGGTGTAATTTCCTTAGTAAGTGCAGTGAGTGGACTTGCAATGCCATAGAAATTTGGAATAAATTTCCTAAAATAGCCAAAGATACATAAGCAAGATTTTATCATTAACATTTCGAGGATATGGAAAATTTTCAGTAAATTTTATCTTACCAGGATTATGCTGAATTCCATTTTGAGAGATTTGTGACCCAAGAAAATAATATCGGACTCTAAAAATTCATATTTTTGAGGTTTAAGCCTAATATTAGCTTTTCTGAAAACATTGAGGAATTTTTTCAAAGTAGCTAGATGTTCAGGATCTGTAAGCAACTAGGGTGTCATCCAAATAAATTTTGATATTTTGGGAAGCAAGCGAAGCCATTAGCCTATTTTCGACACAAGAAAAATGAGCTGGAGCTTAACATATCCCTTGTGAAATTTTCTTGTCTCAATCTGCTTCAAACCCTGGAGCCAAAAAAGCAGTAACATCTCTTGAATCTTCGTCCACCAATACTTGCCAATATCCACAAATGGAATCCAAATTAGAAGATGCAGAACAACCTCCCAAACTGTCAAGAATTTTGGAAATTAGTGACAATGCAAGATAGTCCTTCTTGATGACCTTGTTGAGCTCGAGATAGTCTTTTACCAGTCCTTTTGTTCCAGCCTTCTTTTTAACCAGCAATAAAGGAGCAAGATAGGGGGAATTATATGGTTCAATTACGTCACAAGACAACATTATATCGATTTCGTCCTTTGCCACCATATGAAGATGATATGGAATAGGATAAGGGCGAATTCAAACAGGATCACTTTTTTCAACCTCGATGAGAAATAGATCCTCTGAATGTGAACCTAAATCAACAGCAGATTTTGCCAAAACGTCATGGTTTTCAATCAACAATTTCTCCAATTGTATGCGTCTTTCATCATGTGAATGATCCAATCGGAACCTATCTAGAAATTCTTTTACTTCTTCTTTGCGCAAAGCTTTTGTTCTATCCTTAAAATCTGATTCAATACTAGAAACAGTATTAACAAATGACTTTAGTGACGGATTATTAGGGTTTACCATTTCAGCAGAACCAATCACCATTTTCGGTATTTTTATGTCCCTGGACGACCCATTTTCAATAATAATTGGAATTAGACCCTCCATTGGCGACACACTTTGTTCGAGAATATTTAATTCAGAATCAAGATTTGAGAATTCTTCTTATTGTGAAACAATTAAATATAGATTTGAATTTACCGGTCCTAATGAAGTCGTCGCCATAATTCTTTTAACACTATTTGATGGGATCGTACATTTGTTCAAAAATTGGATACTATTCGTTTTAATTTGAAGCAGATATTCTTGTTTCTGTTGAGGTGATTTTAACATAGAATTGGAAGTATTCCTTTTGGGAATTAATTTGTCATTTTCGATTTTCGGGATCAATCATCAGGTTATAACGACACATGAAAGAATAGCCGAAGATAATTGACATTTCCAGAGACTGAATTACTAAAAATTTCTCTTTACAGGGAATACCATCAATATAAATTTCATCTTCGAGAGAACCAATAACTTTTAAATTGTGGCTAGTTGCGCTAGTACCTTTACGTATTCTGATTTTAATTGATTTTGAATTGGTTTAGGGAGTCTACAAAAGAATTCGTAAATCATCAATGAACAAATAGCCCCGGAGTCAGCCAAACAGCGACTTCTAGTTGCACATACAAAAACTGGAATACAAGGTCATCTCTATGCCTGAAATAATCTCGGTACGATACAACGCGATGTTGAAGAATTTTTGGGCGAAAGTCTAGTTTTGGCCTTTGCCCCCTTGCAAGTTTAAATGATCAAAAACCTTACTAAGTCGACACATGCGAGCCAAATGACCTGATTGTCCACATCGAAAGCATTTTTTGGGACCTCTACTTTCAACATGATCATTCGGAATGGTGGGACGGAGACGCCAATTGGAATTTTTAACTGGGGTCGATTGAGAGTGTGGTTTGTGATAATTTTGCCAAGTGTTTTAATTTCGATCAAACCTTTCCCTGAAATTTTTTGTGAAACTTCCCTGAAACTTCTAGCTGCACATACAAAAACTGGAATACAAGGTCATCTCTATGCCCGAAATAATCTCGGTACGATACAACGCGATGTTGAAGAATTTTGGGGCGAAAGTCTAGTTTTGGCCTTTGCCCCCTCGCAGGTTTAAATGATCAAAAACCCTACTAAGTCGACACATGCGAGCCAAATGACCTGATTGTCCACATCGAAAGCATTTTTTGGGACCTCTGCTTTCAACATGATCATTCGGAATGGTTGGACGGAGACGCCAATTGGAATTTTTAACTGGGGTCGATTGAGAGTGTGGGTTGTGATAATTTTGCCAAGTGTTTTAATTTCGATCAAACCTTTCCCTGAAATTTTTTGTGGACCATTATCTGCCCTGCGAGAATTTGTTGACGGAGACTTGCGATCCGCAAATTATGCAGAGGACCCCCTTGAAAATTGTGCCCTTGGCCTAGATCTACTAACAAATTGTGAACGACAATTGGAATTTTTAACTGGGGTCGATTGAGAGTGAGGGTTGTGATAATTTTGCCAAGTGTTTTAATTTTGATCAAACCTTTCCCTGAAATTTTTTGTGGACCATTATCTGCCCTGCGAGAATTTGTTGACGGAGACTTGCGATCCGCAAATTATGCAGAGGACCCCCTTGAAAATTGTGCCCTTGGCCTAGATCTACTAACAAATTGTGAACGAGACTAAAAAATTTGCCAAGTGTTTTAATTTCGATCAAACCTTTCCCTGAAATTTTTTAAGGACCTTTATCTGCCCTGCGAGAATTTGTTGACGGAGACTTGCGATCCACAAATTATGCAGAGGACCCCCTTGAAAATTGTGCCCTTGGCCTAGATCTACTAACAAATTGTGAACGAGAAGACCTTGGCACAAAGTTCCCATTATTAGACCTTAAACCGTTAGTCCTGAAATTTTGCGATTCATCACCAGACGGAACCTGCGTCTGAACTTCTGTAGCCTGAGGGTTTTCCGTTACATTTAACTTTTGCAACCTGAGCCGACCATACTCACGAATTGTGAATTCATTTACTAAAATAGTTTCGATTTCATTAGCTGATTTCGGCATATTCGACATAACTTTCATGCCCAAATTGGATGATAAAATACTCAAAAGCGTATTTCTCAGAAAACTTTCATAGATAACGGAGCCGCTGGCGTCAGTTGAATCTGGTACCTCTGACAACGATAGTGATTGAACCACCTCTTGCTTAATTGCTTCAATAAAAGGGTATGGATCCTCTCCTTCACACAAAATAAGATCCTGATGAATCAATTTTGACAGACTACTATGATGACCAAATTTTTCTTTTAGCAATTTACAAACCATTATCATTGTTGTAGGTTTTATTGAACTTAAAACGCAAGAAACTGCGCCCAATGTTCTCATGAAAGGAATTTTAACCTGAACCCCATCGTTTATTCTTTCATCCCAGTGTCCCAGCCTAGCAATTCCTTCCATAACCAATACAACATCTGAAGATCCGTCAAAAATAAGAGCCTGTTTAGCGATTTTTAATATTTCGGATAAAGATAAAGGGGTTGCAACAGCCATTTTTATAATGACTCAAAATTAATTTTTGAATTTTCAAAATATTCCTGAGGCTAATTTTAATTTGATGACTATTATTACCGGTAAAGTTTTTTTTTCAGAATATATAAGGAATGGCATTATGATTATACTAAGGATGGCATGAAGACCGCGACAACAAAACTCGGCAAAAGTAGCAAAGCCTGTCAAATTAAATTTAAACACTAGCAATCTAACATAGCACTTACAAGATATTCACTCTCCCCAAAGACCGACGCTGCCACTAAATGTTATGTTTGTATTTTAACGCCTTACGCCTTAAGAGCTCACAAGGTCATAAAGTTATATTTAGATCATACCGGGGTATGTATTAGTCTGGTAGCATGGTAACTCTGTAGCATTGTAGCCAGCCCAATCAAAAAGGTCTTTACTATCGGAGGCATACGGGTCCACTTTGGGGCTAGTGAAACCTTTCAATATTCTACCCAATACGAGTCCTACTAATTACACTCAAGATATAAACACTTAATTTATTATTCACTTTACTATAGTCCACTTTCCAAACCAATATCTGATATCATTCTAGTCTCAACGAGATCTGCTCTGGTTTAAGTCTCTTCAAGATCTACCTTTTTTTCCAGATCTCCCGAACCCGTTTCGACAACTCTCTTTCCACGGTTTCTTATCTCATTAGGACATCCGGAGCTCTCGCATACCCAGGGGATATCAATTCGTTACAAGAGTTATTATTCCAAGACTTAAAACAGGTAGAGGTCAAACAGCGAAACGAAATCTGTTTTGTTTTATATAAAAATCAAGCTGACATCACGCAGTGATTACTTAGGGAAAAGGTAAGTCTGGTAGTCTGAGTGAGAGGCAGAGCTGGCATAAGCTTTTCTTATTTAAAATTTTTGAATCAAGTTTCTCCTTTCATTACCAAACATTTTTGAATTAATTTTTAACCATTATATGATCTCCCGCTCCCAAGCCTTCGCATAGACCAAGATAGGACTTATAACTCCAGATTTTTTTTACCGACATATTTTTTTTTTATTTCAAGAGTTAATTCCAGACTTTCTAAATTTCAGATAACGGTATGATCTTATTTGTTTGTTCAACACTTTTATATAAGCAATCTTTGTTTTGAACTTCAATTCTTTAATATTTCCCAAATTAAAATATGTTTAATGCATTAATTTTTAATTATTAACTCATATTACTTAGTGTGATAGTGATTCTTAAATCTTTTCATTTGTCTACGTTTAAGCTTTTAAGATTTAGTTTTCTAATGTACATCTCTTTAAGACGAACCACTTCAACCCTTGAAGCCCTTTAGGTTTAAATATCTTGGAGAGTTTTTCCTTTAAGTTTAAAGAATAATTTATTTTGTGTATCATTCTTAAGACTTGTTTATTTACATCTACGAACAATTTATTTTTGTAATTTAAGGTGTATCAAAATAGCACTGAGAAATATTGTTTATTTATGCATTGCGTTTTCTACCTCTCACAAATAAATGTTCAATTTTTTCTTATCTTTTTCTGTTACAATGGTCAGATATCTATATTTTGAACCTTGGGATCTAGGTAATCTACATTAATGATTTTAATTTAATCATTACTCGCAAAAATAAGATCCAGGTCAGTTTTATCTTTTAAGACATTCATGTTAATCATTGAATCCTTATATCTATATTCTTCAAGATCATTAGCATACAGATATTTTTTTCAGAAGTATAGGTAATCATTAATAAAGTTCAAGAGTAAATTGGATTTACTGCATCCAAAATTACCACAAATCAACAATGGAAACGGTCATTGAGGTACTAGCAAATGTTTATTTTTAAAACAAACTTTATTTTTTCCACATTCATATACTTTATAAGGTGTTTTTTCGTCTATTTACTATATAAAATTTTTGCTTAGTAAAATTGAACTATGAAAGTTATAGCTATAAAACTTCTAGCTTTGAAGCTTGTAACTTCTGGCTTTCAAAATATATAGCTTTGAAGCTTATAGCTGAACTTCATGAATACGAACTAATAGTTTGAAGGGATTAGATCCCCAGGGCACCGTGTTTACTTTATTTTTTAAAACCTTTCTCTTTGTATCAATAGGGTCTAGAGCTTTTTTATCTTTATTCCATTTCTAATCTTTTTCTGTTACAAAATTGTCAAAGATATTTAAGTTTTAAACCTTGGGATTTAGGTAATCTGCATTAAGGATATCACTTTTATTACTACTCACAAAAATAAGATCCCTGTCACTTTTTGCTTTTAAGACACACATGTTAGTCATTGAATCCTTATATTTATCTTCTTCAAGATCTTTAGCATACAGATATTTTTTCAGAAGTATAGGTAATGATTAATAAAGTTCAAGAGTAAATTGGTTTTACCGCATCCAAAATTACCACAAATTCAATAATCGAAACGGCTATTGAGGTGCTAGCAAATTTTCTTTTTTAAATAATCTTTAATTTTTCTAAATTCATATACTTTATTAGTTGGTTTTCCGTCCATTTACTAAATAAAATTTTTGCTAAGTAAAATTGAACTATAAAGATTATAGCTATGAAACTTCTGGTGTTGAAGTTTATAGCTTCTGGCTTTCAAAGCGTATAGCTTTGAAGCTTATAGCTGAACTTCATGAATGAGAACTAATAGTTTCAAGGGATTAAATCCCCAGGGTACCGTGTTTACTATATTTCTTAAAACATTTCTCTTAGTATCAAAAGGGTCTAAAGCTTTTTTATTTAGTTTTTCTATGAACAATCTATGTTCCATTGCTCTTAAAGTATACTGAGTTTCTGACAAGCCTTCCAATTTTCCGAATAAATTTTTTTTATAATTCTTTAATAATTTCTATGTTTAACGATATTCGTTTTGATACCTTTCAATTTTTTCTTTGCTTTGGTTTCGTCGTCACCATCTTTAAAATAAGTATATACTTTTTATCATAAATCTACAAACTCAGATACTATTGTTTCAGATAATTCATCCTTCATCGTGCTTGGCACTTTTATTGACTACAAGAAATTTATGAGGGATACTTTTCTTATAATCTGAAGCATCAAGTTTTCTTGCAGGTCAGCTTTGATATCTTCATAAAAATCCTCATTTCGAATATCACGAATAAGGCTATCAGTATCCGAATAACATGGGCAAATGTTTTCATTATATTTTGGTTTCATGTATTTATAACGAAATTCATAGATCAGTAAATTAGACAACTGCAATACAGCAAATACAATATGAATACGTTTATCTAAATTTATTTTGGCTTGATATTTTTGGATATATGTTTTTAACTTATTTTTGTCCTCGTTCATCACTAGTGATTATTTCAATACTAGCTTTTTTTCTAACATTTTCCATGCTTTTGTCAAAACAATCACTATTCATGAGTTTAAGAAATCTTTCTCGAAATAATTTGTTCCCTTTTGTCGTCATTTAGTATCAAGATTTATATAATCTCTTAAAAACGTTCAGTAAGTAAATGCTAGTATTCTATGTAATTTTTTCAATACTAAGCCACGTTTTGAAATATGATTCTAAATTCTGATAATGCAAAACATAATTTGTTTTATTATTTTAAGTTGCACTTATTTTTTTTTTAAAGGTTCAGGAGATAGTGGTAAATCTTTATTTAAATTTTTTAAGTCTTTTGTATATTCTAGATCAACTTTGCAGATAGCTCCTACATTATCCTTATTCATTTCTGACTGAACGTAATATTTTCATTGTTGCTAATGGTCTAAGGTGCTGTTTTCCTTTAGACGGACAGGCATATTAATAAAGGTAAAGTCATTTTCTCGTAAATTTTGTGACATTACCCGACCATATATATTATGAACGTCTGAATATATCACATAAATTGAAGATTGTGTTTGGTGGAAGTTTTTCATTTATTTTTTATTTACTTTAGCATATCTTTTCATACACTGATATAAACATCCTCTTATATCTCTGTCAATAAAGATATACGTAGCATCGTCAGAAAATAATGGAACTTTAGATTTAGAGTGTTTCAGAAAAGCTTCTTAGTCCTGGTGCTGAGAAGAAATGCAGTGGATCTAGTTTATGAATTTATAAACGGAAGTTTGTGAAATTTTCAATTACTTCTGATAAAATTAATACATCACTTCTTAGGATTAGAA
The DNA here is from genome assembly GCF_032884065.1 of Artemia franciscana. NCBI lineage: Eukaryota > Metazoa > Arthropoda > Branchiopoda > Anostraca > Artemiidae > Artemia > Artemia franciscana. The sequence continues at coordinate 20,446 of NW_027062613.1, forward strand.
TAGTTCATTCTAATAGTGTTTTATATTTAAATGATTTCAAAATATATTTTGCTCTTATATATTCTTCTTCAGAAATATTTTTCCCTGTTAATCTAGAATAAAACTTGCCTAATGAAGGTAATTGTATATCATTTATTTTTTATAGCTATCAATATATTAACAGGAATATGTTTCTTTCTTTATTATTTCTTTAAATTTTTCAGTATTTTGAAATACTTAAGAGGTATATTTGAAATTGTTTCTTAAGCAATCGCAATTTATTTTTTACTCACATGTAGCTAAATTTTCAGAGAGGTTATCTACCGATGAAGCCATAGAACGGAGTGAATATACGTAATGCATTTCGTATTGGGTTTCATTAACTTTTATTGTTTTATAGAATGATACAAAACTCTCCCGTGTATTAAAAATACCCCTATCAGGAACTAATTCACTAAAAAATAAAGAGAGACATTTTTGAGAGATTATGCATGGCAATGGGGAAATGTTTAGAAATTCTAAAGTTTGTATTATATTCCGCATGAATAAGCCCACGTATGTAACCAGTCATATGGTCGTTATCTAAATGAAAATTATAACCTACTATTTCCTTTTCACACACACGACAGCTTTTACTAGTTGTGTTATACCATTTTTCTCTTGCTTGTTCTTATGCCTAACCATGATCTCTCTATCTATTTGATACTCATCGGCTGTTTCTGTGCACAAGTCTGCTATAGTAGTTACAATATATCCGTTAAAATCTTCATGAAAATAATATTTATTTTGTGTTTTATCGAAAGAACAACATACTTCAAATCAATACTTCAAATACATGATTTTTAGCTTTAGGAAGATAAGCGAGTATTGACCAAAGAAAGTATTTATTATCATTATTTTTTTATATTGATCCAAGCTTTTTTATTTTTTACAAATTCATGTAGCTCTTCAAGTACCTCTCACATAATTAGATAATCTTGTCATTTGATAATCAATTCCATCATCTCATTCTAATTGTAAGCTCGATTAGGGTTTATTGTCTATGAATATTAGTTGTACATTACTGTGATTACTATTTAGATGGCTTCTTATGATGTCACTATTTCTTATCATACATCCTTGATTATCTATGATCATGAATAGGTTAAAGTTCTTCATTATTCTTCTGAAAATAAAATATTACATGTTTTAGCAAATTGAACCCTTTCAAAATATAATATGGCAAATGATTTTTAATCTTGACAAACTTGGATTTACTTTGTACACAACTTTTAATTATTTTTGCAATGTCAGCCATTTATTAGGAGCTGACATTCCGAATCTACAAAAAAGTTAAGCCTAAGAAATTTTAGTGCTTGCTATATTTTACTCCTGAGACTTTCTTGAGAACGTGGAAGTTTGTTAGGTATTATTAATATGTTTCAAAATTTATATTGATTTAATAATTTAAATCTGTTATAAATGGAGATTTGCTGTATGCAATGTCAAAAAAATTGCTGCCGCCGAGTATTTAACGAAAGAGATGAAGCGCCAATGATTAAAGGTATTTGTTTATTTCGTGTTCGCAAGGAAAATTGTTTTTTTTTAAAGGAACCAATGAGAATAAATGGAAGTGGTATATGCACCGGCAAAAGTTACAGAACTTCATTATTCTAAATTTCAGAGATTGATGATTTACATAGAAAATGCAAAGGACTTGGTTTTATAGTATCAAAAACTAAAATCAACAAAGTATTGGAAAATCATCCAGCTTATCATACATTTAAAAGAAGACGCGTTTACATTCATAGTATCTATAGTCAGTGGCAAGCAGATTTGGTTGACATGCAACAGTATAAATAGGAAAATAATGATTTTAATTATATTCTTACAGTCATCGATTGTTTTAGTATATATGCTTGGTGTATTCACATAAAGGATAACAAAGGTAAAGAAATTATTCATGCTTTTACTGGTTTATTTAAAAATAGAAAATCTGAAAAACTGATAAAGGTAAAGAATTTGTTTTGAAAAACGTTCAGGGTTTTTAAGAGTCATAAAATTCATTGATTCTCATCTGAAAGTAAATAGAAAGCTCAAATTGCTGACTGACTTAATAGAACAATCAAAGAGAAATTATCGAAATATTTTACTCATAACAACACAAAACGTTTGACAGATGTATTACCCTCTTTCGTTAACAATTATAATAGTTCTTATCATTGATCCTTTGAAATAAAACCAATAGAAGCAAGTAAGAAAGAAAATGAAAGCAAGGTTAATACTAATTTGTTTCCTATTGTCGATGTCCGAAAACCATCTATAAGCAAATTCAACGCTGGTGATTGGGCTAGAAATGATAAAAGTAAGAGTGGTTTTAATAAAGGTTACCTACAAAATTATTAAACTAAAGCATTTCAAAAAGCTGCACTGAAACATAAAGCCCCTATAGTATTTGAACTGTAGGATTAATATGATGAACTCATTATTGGTGGTTGTTACGAAAAAGATCTCTTGAATGCTATACAATATACCTTTTATACTTGAAATGAATCCTATAAAATTGAAAACACAATTGGTGAGTATAGTTAAAAGTAGAGGAATACAAAGAAATATAGTTCAAGAATGTGTCATAGAACAAGACAGATTTCATGACTATGCTGAAAAGTTGGGTTCTCCAGCTGTTGAAGCAAAAGATAAAAGTAAAATTTTGATTACTGAAAAATTCTTTGAAAATTACATGAATTATAAAGACGATTGAAACAATTGGATAATTCTTTAAGCAAAATATTAAGTTTACAACCAAGCAATCAAGCTCACTCATGTCAAGCAATTTTACCCCCAAATAAACCATATTTCATTGCTATTAACGATTCTGGGATAGATGATGGACTTTTGGGAGAAATCGATAAGGACTTTGATCCTAAGGACCATCATTTTGAAATCCCAAGTTTTTATTTAAGCCATTACCGATATCTACGGATAAATTTTAAAATGTATTAAAGAGGTTACGCAACCACAGTTAGGAGCCGGGATTTACATGAATGCAATTGATATGATTTGAAAATTACATGCTTTGCTAGGTAGCAGAGCTGCTGGAAAAACATTTGACAAAGTGAAAAATGAAGCTATTGTCCTGCTGGATTCAGTATTCCAAAACAAAATTGTTAATAAAAAGTGACTATAATACTATTTACAAATATTATCAAAGAATTTTGAATTTATGAAGAAGAACACTTTTCTAATAAATATTTTTGATTATTATTTGTGGTGATAAAGTTGAAAATCGAACAGTCATATACAAGTAATCCTATCAAGTTCGATCAAAACTCTGATTGTGAAATAGCTTTAACTCAATCTATACTATGGTACTCGTTGTATAATATTGGTGATCAATTTACAAACAATACTTTTCAATACAGTGAAAAAGGATAAAGGAGTTACCGTTGATATTCCCAATGGGTTTCATGATGAAGAGGGTTTAAATTACTTCTTAACTCGTTATTTCAATTCATCCCTATATAGATACTTAATCAGTGTATCATTCAATATAGCAAAAATAAAGTTTTATTATTGCCTTGAAAGAGAATTATAAATTTTGATTCAATAATGATATATGTTTTATTTTAAAGATTTTAAAATGAAGCTGGACTTAGTAGTAAATATAATCAAGGTACAAAAATTTTCCAATATTACAAGAAATGTTAATAAGATGCATATTCGTTGATCATAAGTGGATATTTTAATTGTGAATGGGAATACAGCCTCTGATACGATCTGGAGTTTTGCTCCAAAAATGGAACCTGGAATGCTTCTCTGTGAACTTCCTATAGAAAGACATCATTTTCTGATCAATTAAAACGATTATATCAACGTGCTAAAAATGACTAACTGATTAATTAGGTAGATCAATTGATCTGAAAGTAGAGAATATTGAATTGTTTTTTGATTTTAAAATTTTAATGAAATTATTAAATGAAACATATCTATAATAAATGTCGATCAATAAGAAACAATTATTGTAAACAAGACAGTGTGGTAGCAGAATTGGTATATTTATCTTGAATATCGTAAATTCTCAATTATTCAAGACGTCTATACAAATAATAAAAGACGAAGGTCGTTCTATACAAAAAAATTATGATTAAACCTCGATTGGAACTATTAAAAGTAGAGCTATTGAATATGGAAAAGATTGGAAATATTATAACCAAAGAGAGTTAAGTAGTGCAACATCTTTAAAAGATATAGTTTCAAATTATAAGACAAATTTCAATAAATATCTTGATGAACAGAGGAAAGGCCTAATGGATGCAATGATTTTTGGGAAGGAACTTAATCTACATCACTGCTGATGCTTTAGTTTACATCGTCAGTAACAATTGAAGATCCATCTCTACTATTTTAAAATCTTTTAAAATTTATTTAATAATTTTTTCTTTTTATAAATGGCATTCAATTAAGTTGCTGCTCTTTACTGGGAAATATCGGAAAATCTTATTATTGACGATTCTACAACCAATTATGAATATAAAGCAATTTGAGAAAATAATACACATGTATCTCAACAATTAAATTATAGTTTCATTTTAAAAGATATGGAGTCTTAGATTCTTTCAAGTGATACTAACTTCTATGCAAAAGTGAAAATAACATGGGGGGCTAGAGAAACATGGAAAATAAAGAAGAAGCTACTTTAACAAATATTAGATTTAATTTGCTTAGAAATTCTGAATATATTACCCATCGAAAATGTGTTTAAAATATTGATTATGTAGGTAAAACAACTACTGTTAGAAATTTATTAGAATTTTCAGATAACTATGGTCAAAGAGTAGATACTAATATGTTTTGGTGTAAAGATAAAACCCAATTCAATGATTTTGCAAAGCAGAAAAGGAGTTTGAAAGTACTCTTACACCTACTGAAGGGGATGTTGGAACCATTACAACAAAAAGAAGTAACGCTTTTAATAATGGTCTATTTAAAAGATTTAATAAAACAAAATAAAGTCACGTTTTAAGTATGTATTTATTATTATCAAGATTATTTGGATTTTGTCAAGATATGAATTAATTTTTTTGAGGCGTTACATACAAAATTATATTACAAAGGAATAATTTTCCAAATATAATTATAAAATCTGGAGCTAAATATTTTAAAGTAGATGTAATGTATTTATCATGGTTGTAACCAGTATTTTATCCCAGTTTATCCATAGTGACTCAATTAGAAGCCAGATTAATAAAGAACGCAGAACAATTAAAAGCTGGATTAGGAAATGCTGGCTCATTAGAATTAGGATGGGAAGTGTGTAAAACCTATAAAAGTGATAACAAAATGGATGAAGAATTAAAGAGGAAGGTAGTCACTGACCGCTATAATACAGCTAAGATTGTTGGTGTTTAGCAGAAATCTGAAAAAATAACAGTTCTAGGCAAAACAGTATGGTAATTCTTCAAGTGAACACTAATAGAATTGAACTGAGAGTGAATGGATATAATATCAACGAAAAGATTTTAAATGTGATTTCAGTGATGCTAATGAAGATTATTTTACGCTTATCAACAATTTTTGTAGATAGGATATAAACATAATAATGCTGATAGTGGAACAATTGTAAGTTACAACAGTATATCCTGTATTTTGTTTTCATGTTTCAAAGCATGAACCAAATATTTATCAAAGTGGATCAACTGCTCATATAGAAATTCAATTTTTATTAGAAAATTACCTGCTAGTAAATATAACATTTACTGTGTTTTATTTAAGAAAGAAAAGCAATTATGGAAGCCATTGATAGAAAATTATATGATAATATATAAATTATTTTTGATTCGGAAATTTGTTTCATAAAATTACTTATTTATAAATAAAGAAATCTTTGAAGCGAAATAAAAAGGGGAAACAAATATAATCAAACTATTAGGAAAATCACTTCAATACTATTAGCAGCTGTAATAGGTAAAGCGGATGTAATAAGTGGTGCGTTTTCATCAGGTACATATGCTGGAAAGAAAATTATTGACAAAATCACTGATTTAAAATTACCAGGTATGCAAAAATTGTTGGCACTAGAATAGAAGGGGTTGTTGAAGCTCCCATAAAAACTAGGTAGACCCAGGATAATACACTTAGAAGTGGCTTATGTGCCTAAATAGCGCGGAACACCCAGAAAGTTGCTAAGGCAAAGATTTCAAAATTCAGAGAATCCTCATTTCCCAAAAAAGAGGGTCGTCGAAAACAATCAAAAACCACATGATACTGTTGAAAAATATAGGTATATTGAACGAATTAGGTTATATTCCTTATTTTCGTGGTTTTTTTCTAGATAGTCGACTACTTAAAATAAAGAAAAACAAATGTGTTTTAATCAACTTTAACTGTATGGGATCATTTTGCATTATACTGGAAAAGTTGTGGGCATACAGTCTTGGCTAATTCTAGAAAAAGCCAAGTCAGATAGTCCCATTGAGTGAGAAGAAAACCTGGCATTAATCCCCCATTATTTTGATTGTACAAAAACAATGTTAGTTCATTTGTTAATACATATTTGCATCTATTATTCATCCAAGTTCAAGTTCAAGTTCTGTTTATTACTACATAATTTCAATATAAAAAACCAATTTGGCAGAGAGTGGGCTCGAGGCCAAATTGCAAACAATTAAATAAACTGTATGCTATAACTACATCAACATAAAATAATATCATAAATTAATCATAATCCATCCAGGTTCCAGATTCAAACCACCAGACTGAGTTGGGATTTACCGCTATAGACCACACATTTATTATTTATTTACATAATTTTTTTTTCTTTAAACATTTTCTATGAGCATTGATTTTATTTTGTTTTTCAGCGTATTAGTAGAAAGTTCAAGTTTGATTACATTATGATAACTTTGCCATACCCTCAATATTGTGTTTCTCAATGAAAATCTTGATCTTTCTGAAATTATCCAGGGTTGCCGGGCTTTACAAGGATTACGCGTGTTATGGTCGTGATCGGAATGAGTTCCAGAAAATAGATCGGATTCATAAAAATATTCAGGAAGGGAATTTGAATGATGTTTTTCCTTAAATAAAATAGAATGAAAAACAATAAAAGATTCAAGGGGCAAAATATTCAAAAAAAGAGGAAGACTTTTAGTTGACGACTTATTAGGGCAAGAATCAGGAGATGGTACAAAAAGCTTAAGAATTCGAAGAGCTTTATTCTGCTGCCTTATCAATGGTAATATATTCGATCGAAAAGTATTCAAATATATAAGAGGACAGTATTTTAAGTAAGAATGAATTAGCGAAAAATAAATACACCGCAGGGCATCATAAGGGAGAAAAGGTTTAAGCTGCCTGATCATACCGACGTTCCTTGCAACCTTTGCCCTCAGGCAATTTATGTGCTCCTTCCAACTTAAATTCGAATCAACTATCACTCCTAGATACCAAAGATGGTGGACTCTGCTGATCGTAGTATCACATTTTTCAATTGTTAAGGAATTAAAAGTTGGCAATGCTTTTGACATCCGAGAGAAAATCAGGAATTTGGTTTTAGATGTATTAATACATAAATTATTCGCTGCTAACCATTCAAGCAGATATGTAAAAACTTCTTTCATCTTTAAACGTAGTACAAGTTCAGTAGGACCACTAATATTGAGGGCTGTGTCATCCGCGAATAGAACCGTGAGGCCGAGATCTTTCATAGAATTATCAATATCGTTAATATAAATTAAAAATAAAAGGGGGCCAAGGATTGACCCTTAGGAAACACCGACTTGTCCATCCAAAGAGATCAGTTCAGATCTCGTAGTATCAGCATCAACATACTGGCATCTCTCAGACAGAAATGACATGATCAGGTTATTAGCAGGTCCTCGAATACCGCAATTCTCAAGCTTTCTCCGTAAAATCTTATGACAGATTGTATCGAATGCCTTTTTTATGTCAATAAATATAGATGCTGGAATTTCACCTCGATCTAGAGCATCATGATTATATTGCGTGACCACTAGGATAGCTTGTTCCGTTGAATGGCTTTTCCGAAAACCGAACTGTGACTTACTAAAGTATTTGTGTTTTTCTAGGAAATTATTTACTCTCTTGTAAATGCACCGTTCAATAACTTTCTCAAACGCGGAAAGGATTTAAATAGGTCTATAATTACATGGGTCTTTAGGGTCTCCTCCTTTGTGCAGAACAATAACACGTGCAGATTTCAAACATGATGGGAACTTCTCGCTCCTGAAACAAATATTCACAATATGCACAAGGAGGTCAGCTACATTAGCAATAATTAGTTTTAACAGTCGGGTAGATGAACCGTCTATCCCTTCAGCTCCACCAGGTTTTAGAAGATTAACTATGTTTATCAGCTCTTCTTTTGAAGTCGGCGTTAAAAATAGAAAAGACAAAGAAGATGGAGGTAGGTAATCTTCAAACTTATTTCTTTGTTCAGAATTATTAGCAGCTACAGACTCATTTACCGTACGTATACCAACATTGGCAAAATGCTTATTAAACACGTTTGCTATACCAGGTCTATCAGACACCAGTTCAGGACCATGATTTATAGATTCAGGAAATTTAGACATTTTTTTGTTTCCAATAATTCCATGGATAATCTCCCAAGATTTTTTGGGGGAACCCGAAGCTTCTGCAAAAAGTTTCGTATAATGTGACGCTTTTGCTGCACGGATCACTTTAGTTAAATTGTTTTTATATAATCTGAATTTTTCCTTGTTATCTTCACTTGGGTTCTCTATTCGGATTTTATAAAGTTGATTTTTTATTTTAATTGATTGGACAATCCCTTTAGAGATCCAAGGTTTTCTTGGCTCTTGGCGTCTTGATTTCTTTGTTTTCGCAGGACACGCACGATCAAAAGCCTTTTCAAATTCTTGTATAAAATAATTAGTTGCTTGATCAACATCCTGATTATCCAAACACGGACTACGGTTAATATTATTTAATTGGTTTCTAAGAGATTCAATCGATTCTGCATCAAGCTTTCAAGTTTTCCGTTCAGGATGTTCTACTTTTGGCTTATCAAGTGTAACTTCTGAAAGGAAAAAAAAAGGATCAGAATCATCATGAATAATCACATTACATGTTTTCAGATCCAGGTTGGAGAATAAGTTATCAATTAAAGACGCGGTAGTGTCGCGAGTAGGGATACGGCATGCAGGAAGCATTCCAGTACTAAGGAATGAAGAAATAAATTCGTTTGCTAAGCTAGAATTATTTTGAGCTTGTTTGAGTTTAGACGGAGCAAGGAGGTCGATGTTAAAATCCCCCATAAATAGTAGTTTTTTATACCGGCTTAGCATGGAAGATAACAGTTTATCGAGAGATTCCAAAAATTTGGCTGGTAACCCACAAGGCGGTCTATATAACACACAGCAAAGCAGAGTTTAACTCTTAGTTTCATTTTCCACAAGGATAAATTCAAAAAGCATTACTTCATAAAGGTTATCAAAATCCGTAATAATTTTAGTTGCCAGTTCATGTTTAACAAACATACTAATACCACCGTGTTTCTGTGTTTCTCTGTTCTTAAATAAATGTTTATACCCATCTATACGAACGAGGGGGGCAGACAACTCAGAAAGGAATGTCTCACAAGCCCCAAAAATATCAACTCCGTGATTAGCAAGGAACAACGACAATTTATCAAGGCTTTTTAACAATCCCCTACAGTTAAGGGAAGCGATTCTTAAACTTCCAGGCGTAGGTCGGTATTTAGGGACTTTTTCCGGCAACAAATAATCATTTTCAGGGAGGTTATCAATAAAAAAATCACGATCATCATTACTATGGATTCCCAGCTTTGAAAAATGCTTTGCAAGATCCAGGGGACTTTTTTGGAGACGGAGTAGTTTTTTAGCGGTATTTCCCAACTCATTTAAATTAATAAATATAATGACTTAACAAAGAATGTGGGAGTTTGAATCTGGATGGATGGTTACTTACCCGAGACTGTGTACCAAACAGAAATACATGTGATGACACTGAAGAATAAGAACCAGGACAGAAACGGAACTTGATTATTTTTACTACTACTACTACTAGGTCTAGAAAAAAGCACAAAGAACGTTCAACAGAAACACCCATCACAGTTTTTTACTCAGTGCATTTACTTCAATTCAACAGCTTTTGTTGTCCTTTAAGATACATCAACATCATCGTATGCAATCCATTGATCATTGCTAGCATTTCTCATTTCCAACTTTAAAGACGAACCATTATGCTTAAGTCGAACGAATGCAAAAGACTTCGACTCGCGTATTTCTTTTGCTTTTGCCAGTAACAGGTTTCTTCGTGCGTTGAGTTCAGGAGGCAGGTCAGTGCATATCCGCATGCCCGATCCTTTTAGTTTCCCAACAGATTTTAGTACAGTTTGAACCTCCCATTCATTCAGGCATGAGAACATAACAGGCGGTGCTGCCTTTTGGGTGGAATTCGATGCACGAACAGACACATTATCGAGCCTTTGTTTAATTCGGAATAGCCTTGCTATCTTGGGGCTGTCTTCGAGACCAAGGTTGTTTTTCATGACTTCTTCGAAATTAGCTTGTAGAGTTTCGCCATGTTTTTCTTTCATTAGTCCGTGTAATATCAGGTTCAGCCTCCGATCTCGTACTTCTAGCTCCAAAAGTCTCTGGTTGGTCGAGTCAGTCGCTTTTATTTGAACATCTAGTGTAGATTGAAGCGCAGCGATTATTGTGTCCTTTTCTTCAATCTCAGACTTCAGTCTTATGATTTCCGATTTTAGCTGATTAAATTGCGACGCAATTTCCACAGATAACTGATCTTTTGTTGCTGTCTGACTCACTGAGACTGCAGATAGCCTGGAATCAAGTTTAGCGACGGCCTCCTTCAAAATCTTTTCCACGAATGCCTCTGTTTCCACCATTCTTTCTATAATTGCTGTTGAATTAGCTTAGAATGACATGAAACGAGACTTACTCGCAAGGGGGGCTTCTATCGGAATTCTAATATCGGAATTCTTCGCCACTGAATAATTAGTTAGTCTAATGAATAATTAGTCTCGCCACCTCTATCAGATGGTACCACCTCTATCGATTGCCTATAAATATCGGAATTCCTAATTATATTCTTACTGCTTGATTAATAAATGAAGTGTCTAATTTCTTGCTAAAAAACTAGTCAGACAGGTTTCGTAAGAGATCTTCGTTTGTTCAGAGATTGCAAAATTAGTTCATAAAAACTTGCCAAACAGCTTTGTTAAAATCCAGAAAAATGTTATTATTGAGTTGTTCACGGTACGAAATCTATTTGAAGACTGAAATCTATTTGAAGACTGAAACGGTGACTCACTTAATATTCCGAGCTTGTCTAAATATCATACAGCTGTCTATATGTACTATTTTCTCGTATATTTTTGAGAATAGTGGTAACAAGCTTATAGGTCAATAGTTCGTCATATCTTGCTTATTGACTGATTTGAACAGAGGTGGGACCTTTGCTTGCTTAAGCGCTTCAGGGAATGGACCAGCTTCAAGTGACAGGTTAACGAGGTAGAGAAGACATGGTAGTAGATACGGTGAAACTACTTTGAATGATTTCAGATTCAAACCGTCAATACCAGCAGCATTTGACTTTAAATTCTTCACAATGTTTGTTAATTCTTCAATTGACACTTTTTAAGTTGAAATGTATGATATTCACCTCGATTATCTTCAAAAAGCGTGTCACTTTTCTCTGGATCTCCGTGAGAAGTTTCTTCTCTCTACTTCAAAAACCAGAGAAGAATTTACCAAACTCGTCAGCAATCTGCTGCTTATAAGTGACTCTAACACCCTCGACAGTGATAGCATTTATTAGGCCATAGTGTTTACCTGTGCATTTAATCACGCCGTTAATGGTCTGGCAAGTGCCCCGCATATCATGTTTTTGTTCGTTGAATTTTTCGATGTAATATTGTTTTTTTGAACGTCTAAACTTATTCACTAAATTTGTTTGAAGAATATTTTCATTTTTTTCAGATTAGTCATTGAAACTTTTAAAGAAGAAAGTGTTAGGAGCATTTATAGCTTCAACAACTTCATCATCAATACAGGGTTTTAGGGGGATATCTTGTTCTTTTTTCCTAGTAAGTTTCAAGGGACAATCAGACTCAAATATAGAAGGAATTTTCTACTCCGTTCCATCCATATTGAAATGGATTGACAAAAAGATTTAATGGGACCTTAATTACTATGTTGAGACGTTTTGTAACAGATGATATAAATCAATGGGACAATGCTTCTTCATGTTTTTTTTGCATTTAAAGGAGTTCCACAGCCAGCTTCGTGGGTCCCACCATTTAGATTATTATATTAGACAAAGCCTAGGGGGGTATTATATATTTTAAAGGGAGCATAGAAACATGATTAGAAAAATTGAGAAACCGAGATAACACTAATGCTAGAACTGCGAATAAAATTGAATAAAGACTTACTAAGCAGGCACAGGGACAATATGCGGAAAAAATCAGTTTAGGTAAATCCACCCGCATATATGAATTCGTAGAAGGGGATGAAGTCCTTATATTAATACTCTACGACAATAATAAATTGGAAGTAATATGAAAAGGACAATTTAAGGTGAGAAAGAAAAAGTATTATGTAAATTATACAATAAAATTAGATGGAGCAAGAAAAAAAAAGGAAGTTTACCATGTAACTTTATTTAGAAAATTTAATACTGAGAATGAAAAGGAAAGCCACAAAGATCCGTTGAAGCACTTCCTAATGATTTTAATTTTATGAAATTACAAGAAAATCCCCCCAGTTATAATACACCCAGAAGAAACATATTTTAAATGCAATTGAATGACTTTCGTCAGAAACGCATCTGAGCCAACGTCAGAAATGCCAATGAAATAAGTTATTCAAGGAATTGCGGACGCATTAACATATCGAAACGGAGAAAAGGAGGATATGGTTCATAAAATACCAGTAAAAAAACAAATAAAATAATACCCATACTTAATGCAAGAAACTAATAGGCGGGACCGAATGCTTGATTTAGGGGTTATAGAACCATCATACTCAGGATATACAGCGCCAGTCGTATTAGTCCTGAAGAGGGATGGTTCCAATTGATTTTTTGTAGACTACACAAAACTGTATATTTTTTCGGAACCAGACGCCTATCATAAACCAGAAAAAAAGACAAAATTCTAGAGTTAGTTGGCTCCGCAAAATTAATATCGATTTTAGACTTGGGAAGTGGATATTAGCATGTAAAACTGCACCCTGAAGATTCAGCAAAAACTGCTTTTATTGCACTTTTTGGGTTTTACCAGTTAAGACATATGCCTTTTGGACTTTTGGGCACCGGTAACATTCTAAAGACTAGTTGACTATATCTTAAAATTGGTAACATATACAAAAGCCTACCTTGATGACACTACAGTTTTTATGAACTCGTTCAATGAAAATATAATCCATTTGAAACAAGTGTCGACCAAGCTCAAGAAAGCAGGACTAAACGTGATTAATGCTGGTTAATGCCGTCACAGACAGAGTACCTTGGACGCAAAATAGGGAACGATATTGTAACCCCGTTAATGTGGAAAAAAATTCGAAAAGCAGCAGTTCAAAATACAAAGAAAACAGTTCGGTCATTTTTGGCATTGGGGGGATATTACCAAAGATTTATCCAAGATTTCTAAACGAATTCTAAGCCTTTCATGGAGTCAAAAATAAAAACGTATCTTAGACCCCATAAAATAGACGAAAATTAAACATAATACATTTGATACGCTTAAAAACAGTCTTTGAAGTGAAATAATACAGAAAAATCCAGATTTCTATTGCGATTTTTGCTGCAAACTGACAGTTTAGATAACGAACTAGGGGCAAATTTATCTCGAGAATCTAAGGAAGGGGAGGATCCAATCATATTTATACCCAGAAGAGTGTCAAAAATAAAATTTATTTATAGTGAAACTAAAAAGGATTTTTTAATCCTTTTTTCAATGAAACCTAAATTCAATGAAACCAGATAACCAACGATTGGCAAACTCAGCCCTGTGCTAACAAGAATAATATTTCGAAATAAAAAATGAAGACAGGGAGAGATCACGGTAATGCGGATGGCCTGTCGCCTTTCAATATATATATATGTTTTTAACTACGTAAAACTTGCGAATATACAACATTCTTTGCTGTCCCATTGTCTGTGCATATCAAAAGAATGTCAGGTTTAACGACTCTTGAATATGCAACATATATTGGTCCATGAGAAAACAATCCGTATTCAGATCTATATCTCATGATTCTAATGATTGCCCTTGAGCTTTGTTGATGGTGATTGCTAATCGACGATTCCCTGTGTCGCCATCGTCATTTATATATCCCCCTGAGCCCCCCCCCGGCGTCCCTGTTGTAGTTGTGTCCCTGTGTCCCGGTCGTCATTTGTGTCCCAGTCTGTATATACATTCGTTTTTGAATTGGTCTTTTTTTAGGTTTTAGTTTTTTACCTTTTTCTTAGGTTTTTTTTTTCTTTTTTTAGTTTTGTTTTTCTCCTTTATTTTTCATTTTTTTCCGTTTTCATTTTATTTTCTTTTTTAGTTTTTGTAGCTTTTTAGCTTTTTTAGTTTTTTTATTAGTTTTTAGTTTTTTTCTTTTTAGTTTTATTGTAGTTTTTACCTTTTTTTTAGTTTTTAATTTTTTTTTACTTATGTCCTGGTCGTCATTTATACTCCCTGTGTCCCGGTCGTCATTTGTGTCCCGGTGCTTTGTTGATGGTGATTGCTAATCGAATATTCCTTGTGTCCCGGTCGTCTTTTATATTCCCTATGTGCCGGTGTCCCGGTCGTCATTTGTGTCCCGATGTCCCGGTCAGTAATTTCGTCAGTCAAAAACATAACGTCAGTCGACACAGAAACGTGACGTCACCTGACAGACAGATCCACAGACATACAACTTATTTTTATATATATATAGATATATTTATATATATTTACTCATATATATATATATATATATATATATATATATATATATATATATATAAATATATATATATATATATATATATATATATATATATATATATATATATATATATATATATATATATATATATATATATATATATATGTATATATATATATATATATATATATATATATATATATATATATATATATATATACATATATATATATATATATATATATATATATATATATATATATATATATATATATATATATATATATATATATATATATATATTACTCATTTAATTTTGAACTCATTGGGGGAAATCGAAAGGTATTGAATTTTGGGTTGGATAGAAAAAGCTTTGGATGGAATTTTAAATCAGTCCTATAAAATCTAAAGGAGACTTGGTCTCTTTTCTGGAGAGAAGCCCCTTCCAGGATCCATAAATGATAGATGACTGGCTGTACAAACAACTATTTGGTCATTTGTGACCCTCTTACCGAGATTTTGCTTCTCAGATCGGGAGTCCTTGGGTGATACTCTCTCCCATTCACTTCAATTTTACCCATAACACTGTCCAGTAGCAGCAGTATCCTAAGGTTGTTTTTTTGAAATCTCCGTGTCTAGTTTTAAGGCATTCATATCCTTGCTTTTAAGCACAGCCAGTAGGTGCATGCTACGTCAAAGGAAATGTTTTCTAATGGATACAGGCGTTTGTTAAATAATAAGAAATATTTTTCAAGAGATGCAAGTGTCTGTTGCGTAAAAGGGATTATTTACTTTGGTTGTTACATAATAGGTCTTGTTTATTTTGATTTGTTACTTATTAAGGTTTAGGGTGTTCCGTAATAGGGTGTTTCAGTGTAAAATAGTCAAGCAGGATTAATTTTTCTTTTTTCAAGGTATTTCAAAAAGGTTTTTTCAGAAATTTTTCTGCAAGATGCTTTTCAAGACAATGCGGGAGATTTTATAATACACCTTTTCCTCAAGACATTTTTCTTCATAATTTCAATTGTTGTTATGCAATAGGGGGTGTTTACTTTTATCAAGGATGACGCATTCTAACACGATTTGTTTTTCAGGTCTTCTTGGGGGACCTCTGCTTGTAAATGTTAAGGGAAGACACGTGCTGTGATACGTAATGATAATGCACACAGAAGTATTTACATAAATTCTTAAAAGATTTTTTTTTACTTACATGGTAATTTCCTCGGGGAACCATTATATTCTAAAGATTTACTATTCCTATTAGGATTTGAAAGGGTATTTCCATCCACGAAACAAATAATTGAAGAAAAAACGGGTTTAATTTTTCTTTATTCGGAGTATTTTTATTTTTTGTTAGTTAAAGTGTAGTTTTTATTTTATTTTGTTGTCACTGCTTTATTTAAAAAAAATTAAACCCGTTTTTTCTTCAATTATTTGTTTCGTAAATGGAAAAGCAGTGTGGTCTTAGAAATTATGTATTTCCATCCAATGGATGTGCACCTTATACAGCTGGACAGGCAATCCTCTTATAATATTTTGAGTCAGAAGCCTAAGAAATAATCAATTCCACAATCGGAGAATTCCCATGTCACGCTTAATAGCTTGATCAAACTATTGATTGGGCGTTTTCTATGACTGCAATAATTGAAATACAGAGGGGAAAATTGATTATTAGAGTTTGTTTATATTTGCAATACATCTGCATATTAGGTAATACCCTAGAGAGTGTTATCAGATAATATTGCTATCTGAGATGGAATAAAAGTGAGAGTAGTACTCTCGTTTTAATATGCTATACCTTCATTCATGATGAAAAGTTTTTCCTTTTAATCTTTACTAGACCAAATTTTACACTTATGTTAATCTCATTGATGAATGAACATACCTATATGCATAGGCTAGAAGATACTCAAATCGCATTAGTGAAGTATATGGAAGTTCTATCATGTATTAATAAATCTAAAGAATCGAAACTTTTATTGTACATACAAATAATATTATTAACAACAAATCTAGAAGCATTATTAAAACACAGAAATAGGAGTTGAAATTCAACAGCCAAAAATTTCGTGAAAAAACCCGACACAGAATAAATATAAGCAAAACACAAATGAGCTAAAGAAAGGTTGGTATCCAAGAAACCAATTCAGGAGTAGGAGGATATATTTGAGGTAATTTAAGACCTATTAAGAGTTTTTAAAGGGTCTTAATGTCAATCCCTTATTTCCTTGGATTGATTGTTAGATTTAAGTCCCTCAAACGCCCCAAAGAATCTCACAACATCCCCACCATAACTTTAAGCTGTAGAAAATCTTATTCAAAGTAATTCACGTTGTCATGGCAATATATGGCTGCCCTTTAAAACACAGAAAACGAAGCTAAAATTCAAAAAATGAAGAAAAACGTAAATAAGCTTATAAGAAATAAAATATAAGCAAAAAGAAGCTGTGAATTAAACAAAGGTGAAAATCCTAGTATTTAGTCCCACCAGTCTGTTAGGATACTATTTCAAAGGGGGAAGGTGAGGATTAGCAAGTGATTCCACCAGGAGGGACTTATTGTTGCTACTACTACTACTGCTACTATTAATAACTCACTGCAGCACCAAGCCACCTGAGGCCAACACGGCATCGCACGCTCCTCCTCCAGCCTAATCTATTACACCCTCCCTCTTTACACCCTCCAGGAAGTTCCCATTCCCTTTAAATCCTTACTTATGACATCCTCCCAACAAAGACAAGGACGACCTGCTTTTCGTTTAGCAACAGAAGGTTGACCGAAATGGATAATCTTCGGTAATCTGCCATCCTTCATCTGTAGAATGTGGCCTAGCCATCTCAACCTTTCTTTTATTATAGCCCCGGAAAGCGGGATTGAACCACACTTTTCATACAGCCTACTGTTTGAAATACGGTCAGTCAGCTGGGTACCCAGAATAATCCGTAGGCAATTTCTCCGGAAAATATCTATTAAATTTTCATCTGCTTTTCGGAGTGCCCATGCTTCAGAGCCATATTTGACCACTGTCTTCACTGTAGCTTCCAATATTCTAATCCTGGTTTGTAGAATTATCTTTCTATTCTTCCAAACTCTTTTAAACTGTGAAAAAGCACCCTTAGCCTTAGCTATTCTACTTTTAACATCGTCACTGCTCCCACCATCTTTACTAATAATACTACCATGTTAACTGAAGCTCCCAACCTGATCAATCTTTTCGTTACCTAATGTCACCTGTTCATCTTTACTTATTCCTATCCTTAGTGACTTAGTCTTCTTAACATTAATGTTCAAGCCTATTTTAGCACCCTGAACTAGTAAAACCTCTAAAACTTCATTCATTTTGCTCACACTTTCATCTAATATGCTTCAATCATCAGCATAATCTAAGTCCAGAAGCGTTCTTCCTCCCAATTTGATTCCAGGGTCTCCAATTGCCTTTCATGTGCTCCTTAAGACGAAGTCCATCAAAATGATCCATATTAAGAGGGATAGAACACAACCTTGCTTAACTCCCGACTTAATACATAACCAGTTGCTAACCTCATTCTCTACCTTAACCGCAGCAATATTATTCTCGTACATAGCGCAAATCGCTTTAATGTATATTTCTGGTATACCATATAACGATAAAACCTTTGTTAACGCTCTTCTATCATGAGAATATAATGCTTGCTCATAATGGATTAAACTGAGGACCAAAGGTATTTGAAAACGAAGATATTTTTCTCAATTTTTAACCTAAGAGTGAAAAAAGGGTCAACATATCCTCTACCTTTTCTAAAACCGCATTGTTCTTCCCTTAAAACTTTGTCTACAGTATGTCTAAGTCTAAAAAGTATCATATTACTCAGTAATTTGCTAACTACAAAGACCAGACCAATGCCTCCATAATTATGACACTCACTCTTGTCACCTTTCTTGTACAGTGGTTTAATGTGGACTTGTTGTTAGAGGAAAATTTAAGCCCTATTAGGAGCTAAATATGAGTGGTTTTAATGGAAATGGCCCGTTTGTTTGAATCAAGGCTCTGGGTATTCACGTCACCGTAAAAATATGCTAAAAGCCGATTTCTGAGCAATGCTAGAAGGGAATGGATGTTTTTAGAACCTAATTTAAGGAACATTAAGATTTCTATGAGAGATTTTAATGCAAATACCTTGTTTCTCTGATAGAGTTTTAGATTTAACTTGTATGAGACAAAATATCATATAATACATACTACCTTAATTTCAAGCTGTAGAGTATGTTAGAACAAACAATTCCCAGCCTGTGACTCTGAATGCCCAATATACGGCACTCTCTTGCAGGCATTATTACATATATACTAGTTTCGGGAAATGTTTCTGCTGAAATCTTTGCCTATACTAGAATTCTCGATTCTAATATCCTCGTTAGTATTTTTTCTGATTACTCCTACCAGTTGATTACCATGTGGCACAATTTACCGCATAAGCTCCCCCCCCCCCTTCCAATGACACTTTTCAGGTGTACATTATTATACCTATAGGTTTTGAAACTTTTTCTCTCAGAGGAAAATTTATAAGCCAAAAAACTATCATGGTTTATATTTGAACGGTGAAACACTTCTTCTGGAGCTTCTGAATGGCTTCTGACTTTAAATGGCTGACAAATGGCGTTCTCTATCAAGCATTATTACATATATACAAGTTTTTGGGCATTTCCTGTAAATATATTTGTTTACACTTGAGCTGATCAATTAGGCATAATAAAAAACCACTATTAGCGTTTCTTACGATGACTCCCATCAATTGAGGCCAGTGTGGCACCATATCCCCCTCTAATAACACCCTTTTAGCGCAGATTATAGCACCTAACAGTTTTTCAATCTTTTATCTCAAAAATAAATTTATAAAGTGTAAAAACGACGATTGTTTTATTTCAACAAAGGAAACTTGCCATTTCATTGCTTGACTGCGATGTTGTAGGACTATAACAATTCCATGCTCGTGACCCTCAACCACTGGAAAACCATACTCTAGCAAGCAATATCACACAGATTACAATTTCTGAGTATTTTCCTGCAAAATTATACGTTTACACTGGAATCGATCGTTTAAGCTTTCTGAAAATCATTCCCAATAGCGTTTCTTCTGATAATTCCTAGCAATTGAGACCAGCAAAGCACAATTTACAAGCCCCGATTAGAGAATTCCTGCACAGATTACCATAACTAAGGCTTTTTTAACCTTATTCTCTCAAAAATTTACTTATAAACTAAAAAATTACTATTCTTTTATTTGAATGCCAGAGACTCTCCATTTTTGCGTTAGATTGTTATGTACTATGGCGATTCCCATCCTGTAACACCCAATGGTGTAAAAACAATACCCTCTAGCAACCAATATCTTACTTATGATATTTTTGAACATTTTGTTGCCAATGATTTGTTTATATTAAAATTGATCGTTTCAACGTGATGAAAATATTCCCAGCATGGTTTCTTTTAAAAAATTGAAGGTATTGTGACACAATTTACCAGCCCCGATGACACAATTCTGGTGCATATTAATGCACCAACTTGTTCTTCATCCTTTCTTTCGAAAAAATATATTTATAAATTAAACATGACGAAATATTATTTGAATAATTGATATATATATATATATATATATATATATATATATATATATATATATATATAATTATATATATATATATATATATATATATATATATATATATATATATATATTTATATATTCATATATATATATATATATATCTAAGTAACTGTGAGAAAAATGCCGAAAATGTGATATTTGAGAGTATATTACTTTCAGGGAACGGGAAATTAATCACTTCAAAATCGAAATCATCCGTTTTATTATACATTTTAAAAGTTAATGTATTATTATCAGAAATATTAATATTCAAATCTAAGAAATGATCTTTTAGACCAGTGCCATGACTAAGTTCAAGAGTAAGCACTGATGGATATCTATTTTTAGAAGTGCCAATGAATTACTTACAATTTAAAATCAAAATATTATCTAAATATCTTTTATTATTTGACAAAAATGTTTTAAATTATTTGGATTTTTCTTATCCATCATATATTTATATTCGAATTGACCTAAAAATAAGTCAGGTATAAATGGACTGGCATCCCCCCCCTTGGGAATTTCAACGATTTTCTTGTACAAATTACCATTAAATATTATATAATTATTATATAAAACAAATTCTAATCCAAACCCAATCATCATCACTATCATTTTTAGTAATGATAAGTTTTGACTCTCGCTCTCCAGGTTGTTTCAGGCTGCTCTTGGGATTCCTTGGCAAGCTTTCTTTTGGTGATCTCTCTTTGAGACGCAAGCCTGTTTTCACGTTGTTGTTGTAATTCCTCGGGACACTTACTTTTCTTACCTTCCCCATTAAGCGCAAGCTTTTTGGCATAAGCTCTATGAGCAGCTTCCTTGGCTGTTTCTTCTGCCATTGTAGGTTTTTCTGTCATTTTAAGATCTATATTAAAAATTTCTCTTTGATGTTATAATTCCTCGGCACGCTTTCTTTTCACACTTTCTTTACTAGCCGCAAGCCTGTTTTCACAATGTTGTTGTCATTCCTCGGCACGCTTTCTTTTCTTACTTTCTCTATTAGCTGAAAGCCTTTTGGCATTAGCTCTTTGAGCAGCTTCCTTGGCTGTTTCTTCTGTCATTGTAGGTTCTTCTGTCATTTTAGAATCTGTATATAAACTAGCTGTTGGTGTTGCACTTCGTACCATACCAGCACCTAGTCAGTGGGGGCACTTCGTGCCCCCCAAGCCCCCCGTGGGTGTAAGCTGTTACGTGCCATATTAGTTACGCACCATTGTAGTTGTGTCCCTGTGAATATAGTCCAACTGTCCCTGTGAATATAATGTCCCACCTGTGAATATATATATGTATATATATAAGTATATATATATATATATATATATATATATATATATATATATATATATATATATATATATATATATATATATATATATATATATATATATATATATATATATATATATATATATATATATATATATATATATATATATATATATATATATATATATATATATATATATATATATATATATATATATATATATATATATATATATATATATATATATATATATATATATGTTTTTAACTACGTAAAACTGGAAAATATACAATATTCTTCGCTTTCCCATTGTCTGTGCATATAAATAGATTGTCAGGTCTACCGTTTCTTTAACATGCAAAATGTAATAGTCCATGGGAACATAATCCCCATTCAGATCTATAACGCATTTTTCTAATGATTGCCCTTGAGCTTTGTTAATGGTAACTGTTAATAGAGTATTCCCTATCTCCGTGTTGTCATTTATAAATCCTCCATGTGCCCTTCCGGCGTCCCCGTTGTAGTTGTGTCCTTGTGTCCCGGTCGTCATTTATATTCCCTGTGTCCCGGTCGTCATTTTTGTCCTGGGGTCTCGCCCCGTAATTTCTCTTTGAGTGTCCCAGTCGTCATTCATATTCCTTGTGTCCCGGTGTCCCGGTCTTAAACATACGACAATAGATCAATTGTGTTGTAACTTTGTTCATGATCCCATTCTAAACATGTAGAAATAGATGCAGAACGATTAGGTGAAGGCATTTCCAAATGCTTGCGAAGTTTGTTTGCAATAGATAAGCTCAAATCTTCAATCATAACTAAGTTGCAGTTATAAATATCCGTGGTAAAGTCAAAAGTCATATCTGAACTTTCTAGCCGTATTTAGTGGAGAATATTCTCAGCCATTTGCAATTTGTGTGTCTCCCATAACTCTGTAGGAGATGAACGAGAGCAACTTTGCCAGAACACACGGGCCGCAATGTCATGTCTATGAACCGGTGACTGTCCAGGATGTAAAAGCTGCTGTATATAGTCCCAAGATGGATTATACGTAAATGTAATAAAGGATGATTCATAAATCTATAGGCATTATTTTTTATTGTGCTGCATTTCTTATCCATTTCTTGGTTAGTGGCTGGATTTATCAATTTAATATTATAGTGATAGTCGTTGACTCCATCCCGAAAAATGATAGGATATTGTAAGGCATCGTAGCATCAATGAGTTTAAGCAGTTCTTGTCAACTGATTGTTTTGCGTAAGAACTGATCACC